>NC_069506.1:1612874-1652908 GCF_027579735.1 Bombina bombina | reverse complement strand
CAGACACCTCAGCACCAACAGTCTCAAATACCGCACCACCGGAGGGGAACTAGATGAAAGTCTGTTAACAGCATAAACAACGCTCATGTTATCTGTTCAGAAAACCACCTCACGGTCGCGAAGCTGATCGCCCCAAATGTCAAGAGCGACCAGTATGGGGAACAGCTCAAGAAGGCATAGGTTCCTGACCAAGCCTCTGTCTATCCATGCGGCGGGCCATGGGCCAGCGCTCCATTTGCCGGCCAAGAAAGCCCCGTACCCGTGGGACCCAGCCGCATCAGTGAACAACTGGATCGCTGCGTTAGAAGGAACAACCCCCCGCCACAGGCAGATCCCGTTAAAGTGGAGAAGAAATTCTTCCCAGACCTTAAGATCTTCCACCATCTCAGCAGACACCCGGAACCTCCGGGTCTGCGATCTTTCTCCGCACAGTTGCCTCTCGAGCCTGCGGAGGAATATTCTACCCATAGGAATAATCCTGCCGGCAAAGTTCAGCAAACCCAATAGGATTTGAAGGTCTTTTATGGAGCTATACAGCTCTATTCTCATAGCGCGTACTGATTCTAACATGCGCTGAATTTTCTCTTGTGGCAGACGGCACTGCTCAGCCTCTCGAGCCTGCGGAGGAATATTCTACCCATAGGAATAATCCTGCCGGCAAAGTTCAGCAAACCCAATAGGATTTGAAGGTCTTTTATGGAGCTATACAGCTCTATTCTCATAGCGCGTACTGATTCTAACATGCGCTGAATTTTCTCTTGTGGCAGACGGCACTGCTCAGCCACCGAATCAACTTCAATGCCCAAAAAAGTAAGGCACGTGCAAGGACCCTGGGACTTGTCCTCCGCCAGAGGAACTCCCATTCTATCCATTAGAAACCTGGTGACTTTCATCAGGAAAGCACACTCAGATGATCCTGTCCGCCCAACCAGCAGAAAATCATCCAAATAGTGTGCCAGACCGTCGAATCCGGCCACCTCCGCGATGGCCCAGTGCAAGAAGCAGCTGAAAGCCTCGAAGTAAGCACACGAAATTGAGCACCCCATGGGCAAGCATTTGTCCACGTAGTACTTCCCCTCAAAATAGCACCCCATAAGCCTAAAAGAGGAGGGGTGAATAGGCAGGAGCCTGAAGGCGGATTCAATATCCAGCTTTGCCATCAGAGCTCCGGCCCCCGCCCTGCGAACTAGCCCTAATGCTTCATCAAATGATTGGTAAGAAACTGAGCTAAGTTCAGGGGGAATGGCGTCATTCACCGAACGACCCTTCGGGAAGGACAGATGTTGGATGAGCCGGAATTTACCCGGCTCCTTTTTTGGGTCTACCCCCAAGGGTGATACAACCAGCCCCGGGAGGGGGATATCCTCAAATGGGCCCGCCATACGACCCAACCCAATTTCTTTATTCAGTTTGTCCCGCAAGACCCCGGGAAACTGATATGCGGATTTTAGGTTCCTGCGTGACAAGGAACCCTCCACGTGCGATCCGACTGGGATAACAAACCCGGACCGCAGACCGCCACCAAGCAGCAAAGCGGCCTCCTTAAATGGGTATAGCAGCAGCCACTTCTCAATTACGGCCACCTTCAGAGGTGTGGCCGCCCTTTCCGACAGGGAAAGGTTTGGAGCCGGCTGCTGTTCTCTCCTGGGAACGACCCGCGTCCTGGGTTCTGGTACACTCAGACCCCGAGTGGCCGCCACCGCAGGTTTTGAACGCGTGCCGAAATGCGCATGCCGCTCCCCTGGTACACGATTTGTCCTGGAAGCGCCAGCACACCCCTGTGGCCCGCCGTCGAGAGCGCTGCGAGGCCTTAACGCCCCCCGATGCTCCGACCACTATAACAGGCGCAGCCTGTTTTTCAGGACCCAATTGCGCCCACAAACGCGAATCAACGTCACCGAAAGTAACACATATGTGTTACTATGTGTATATACATATATATTTATGTGTTATTATGTGTATGTACATATATATATTTATGTGTTACTATGTGTATATACATATATATTTATGTGTTACTATGTGTATATACATATATATTTATGTGTTACTATGTATATATACATATATATTTGTGCGTTACTATGTGTATATACATATATATTTATGTGTTACTATGTGTATATAGATATATATTTATGTGTTACTATGTGTATATACATATATATTTATGTTACTATGTGCATATACATATATATTTATGTGTTACTATGTGTATATACATATATATTTATGTGTTACTATGTGTATATACATATATATATTTATGTGTTATTATGTGTATATACATATATATTTATGTGTTACTATGTGTATATACATATATATTTATGTGTTACTATGTGTATATACATATATATTTATGTGTTACTGTGTGTATATACATATATATTTATGTGTTACTATGTGTATATACATATATATTTATGTGTTACTGTGTGTATATACATATATATTTATGTGTTACTATGTGTATATACATATATATTTATGTGTTACTATGTGTATATACATATATATATTTATGTGTTATTATGTGTATATACAGATATATTTATGTGTTACTATGTGTATATACATATATATTTATGTGTTACTGTGTGTATATACATATATATTTATGTGTTACTATGTGTATATACATATATATTTATGTGTTACTGTGTGTATATACATATATATTTATGTGTTACTATGTGTATATACATATATATTTATGTGTTACTATGTGTATATACATATATATATTTATGTGTTATTATGTGTATATACAGATATATTTATGTGTTACTATGTGTATATACATATATATTTATCTGTTATTATGTGTATATACATATATATTTATGTGTTAGTATGTGTATATACATATATATTTATGTGTTAGTATGTGTATATACATATATATTTATGTGTTACTATGTGTATGTACATATATATTTATGTGTTACTATGTGTATATACATATATATTTATGTGTTACTATGTGTATGTACATATATATGTATGTGTTACTATGTGTATATACATATATATTTATGTGTTACTATGTGTATATACATATATATTTATGTGTTATTATGTGTATATACATATATATATTTATGTGTTATTATGTGTATATACATATATATATATTTATGTGTTATTATGTGTATATACATATATATTTATGTGTTACTATGTGTATATACATATATATTTATGTGTTACTATGTGTATATACATATATATTTATGTGTTACTATGTGTATATACATATATATTTATGTGTTAGTATGTGTATATACATATATATTTATGTGTTAGTATGTGTATATACATATATATTTATGTGTTACTATGTGTATATACAGATATATTTATGTGTTACTATGTGTATATACATATATATTTATGTGTTATTATGTGTATATACATATATATATTTATGTGTTAGTATGTGTATATACATATATATTTATGTGTTACTATGTGTATATACATATATATATTTATGTGTTACTATGTGTATATACATATATATTTATGTGTTAGTATGTGTATATACATATATATTTATGTGTTACTATGTGTATGTACATATATATTTATGTGTTACTATGTGTATATACATATATATTTATGTGTTACTATGTGTATATACATATATATTTATGTGTTACTAAATATATATGTATATACACATAGTAACACATAAATATATATGTATATACACATAGTAACACATAAATATATATGTATATACACATAGTAACACATAAATATATATGTATATACACATAGTAACACATAAATATATATGTATATACACATAGTAACACATAAATATATATGTATATACACATAGTAACACATAAATATATATGTATATACACACAGTAACACATAAATATATATGTATATACACATAGTAACACATAAATATATATGTATATACACATAGTAACACATAAATATATATGTATATACACATAGTAACACATAAATATATATGTATATGCGCATAGTAACACATAAATATATATGTATATACACATAGTAACACATAAATATATATGTATATACACATAGTAACACATAAATATATATGTATATGCGCATAGTAACACATAAATATATATATGTATATACACATAGTAACACATAAATATATATGTATATACACACAGTAACACATAAATATATATGTATATACACATAGTAACACATAAATATATATATGTATATACACATAGTAACACATAAATATATATGTATATACACATAGTAACACATAAATATATATGTATATACACACAGTAACACATAAATATATATGTATATACACATAATAACACATAAATATATATATGTATATACACATAGTAACATATAAATATATATGTATATACACATAGTAACACATAAATATATATGTATATACACATAGTAACACATAAATATATATGTATATACACATAGTAACACATAAATATATATGTATATGCGCATAGTAACACATAAATATATATGTATATACACATAGTAACACATAAATATATATGTATATACACACAGTAACACATAAATATATATGTATATACACATAGTAACACATAAATATATATATATGTATATACACATAGTAACACATAAATATATATGTATATACACATAGTAACACATAAATATATATGTATATACACATAGTAACACATAAATATATATGTATATACACATAGTAACACATAAATATATATGTATATACACATAATAACACATAAATATATATGTATATACACACAGTAACACATAAATATATATGTATATACACATAGTAACACATAAATATATATGTATATACACACAGTAACACATAAATATATATGTATATACACATAGTAACACATAAATATATATATGTATATACACATAGTAACACATAAATATATATGTACATACACATAGTAACACATAAATATATATGTATATACACATACTAACACATAAATATATATGTATATACACATAATAACACATAAATATATATGTATATACACATAGTAACACATAAATATATATGTATATACACATAGTAACACATAAATATATATGTATATACACATAGTAACACATAAATATATATGTATATACACATAGTAACACATAAATATATATGTACATACACATAGTAACACATAAATATATATGTATATACACATACTAACACATAAATATATATGTATATACACATAATAACACATAAATATATATGTATATACACATAGTAACACATAAATATATATGTATATACACATAGTAACACATAAATATATATGTATATACACATAATAACACATAAATATATATGTATATACACACAGTAACACATAAATATATATGTACATACACATAGTAACACATAAATATATATGTATATACACATACTAACACATAAATATATATGTATATACACATAGTAACACATAAATATATATGTATATACACATAATAACACATAAATATATATGTATATACACATACTAACACATAAATATCTATGTATATACACATACTAACACATAAATATATATGTATATACACATAGTAACACATAAATATATATGTATATACACATAATAACACATAAATATATATGTATATACACACAGTAACACATAAATATATATGTACATACACATACTAACACATAAATATATATGTACATACACATAGTAACACATAAATATATATGTATATACACATACTAACACATAAATATATATGTATATACAAATAGTAACACATAAATATATATGTATATACACATAGTAACACATAAATATATATGTATATACACATACTAACACATAAATATATCTGTATATACACATAATAACACATAAATATATATGTATATACACATAATAACACATAAATATATATGTATATACACATACTAACACATAAATATATATGTATATACACATACTAACACATAAATATATATGTATATACACATAGTAACACATAAATATATGTGTATATACACATAATAACACATAAATATATATGTATATACACACAGTAACACATAAATATATATGTATATACACATAGTAACACATAAATATATGTGTATATACACATAATAACACATAAATATATATGTATATACACACAGTAACACATAAATATATATGTACATACACATAGTAACACATAAATATATATGTATATACACATACTAACACATAAATATATATGTACATACACATAGTAACACATAAATATATATGTATATACACATACTAACACATAAATATATATGTATATACACATAGTAACACATAAATATATATGTATATACACATAGTAACACATAAATATATATGTATATACACATAGTAACACATAAATATATATGTATATACACATACTAACACATAAATATATATGTATATACACATAGTAACACATAAATATATACATATATACACATAGTAACACATAAATATATATGTATATACACATAGTAACACATAAATATATATGTATATACACACAGTAACACATAAATATATATGTATATACACATAGTAACACATAAATATATATGTATATACATACAGTAACACATAAATATATATGTATATACACATAGTAACACATAAATATATATGTATATACATACAGTAACACATAAATATATATGTATATACACATAGTAACACATAAATATATATGTATATACATACAGTAACACATAAATATATATGTATATACACATAGTAACACATAAATATATATGTATATACACATAGTAACACATAAATATATATGTATATACACACAGTAACACATAAATATATATGTATATACACATAGTAACACATAAATATATATATGTATATACACATAGTAACACATAAATATATATATGTATATACACATAGTAACATATAAATATATATGTATATACACATAGTAACACATAAATATATATGTATATACACATAGTAACACATAAATATATATGTATATACATACAGTAACACATAAATATATATGTATATACACATACTAACACATAAATATATATGTATATACACATATTAACACATAAATATATATGTATATACACACAGTAACACATAAATATATATGTATATACACATAGTAACACATAAATATATATGTATATACACACAGTAACACATAAATATATATGTATATACACATAATAACACATAAATATATATGTATATACACACAGTAACACATAAATATATATGTATATACACATAGTAACACATAAATATATATGTATATACACATAGTAACACATAAATATATATGTATATACACACAGTAACACATAAATATATATGTATATACACATAATAACACATAAATATATATGTATATACACATAATAACACATAAATATATATGTATATACACATAGTAACACATAAATATATATGTATATACACATAGTAACACATAAATATATATGTATATACACATAGTAACACATAAATATATATGTATATACACATAGTAACACATAAATATATATATGTATATACACATAGTAACACATAAATATATATGTATATACACATAATAACACATAAATATATATGTATATACACATAGTAACACATAAATATATATGTATATACACACAGTAACACATAAATATATATGTACATACACATAGTAACACATAAATATATATATATATATATACATAGTAACACATAAATATATATGTATATACACATAGTAACACATAAATATATATGTATATACACACAGTAACACATAAATATATATGTATATACACATAGTAACACATAAATATATATATGTATATACACATAGTAACACATAAATATATATGTATATAAGCATAAACATATATATTAGCACAGAACACAAAACTCCCATAGATAGCAATGTAAAGGCCCTTTTTAGTGCCATTTTTTTCTAACACCCGCCAACTTTAGCTCCTTATAAAGTTTACTACACTGAAATTTGGGGGCAATTTAGAAAATAAACCAGAGATATGACCTCTGGTTAATTATCTGAGTGCTAATTGCTACCGCGAGCTCGCAGTGGCAATAACCAGCCACTTGTAATAGCTGGTTATTTATTTTGCGCCTGCAAACGGGCAACTTTGCGTGTTTACAGGCGCGCAATAAATCTAGCCCTTAATGGACACAGTAAAATGCTCTGGTTAAACATTTTAACCACCAGCTTGTAATACTCTTGATTGTCTTTGGCTGAGCGCAATAACTCACTGCACATTGGCAATCTATTCCCAGGAATTGTGTGAATTAAATATATATTAATTATACTATATAGCTATAGGGAGCAGACAACACAGGGCAAATTGTATGTACAGTGTTACAATTTGTTATAGACAGACAGAGCATCAATCACATTCATTTGCACATTTACAACTACTGGTACCATATGTTACTAGAGGTTTGTCCCTGTATGATTTACACTACGTTATTATGTCATTCATATGTGATTTACGGTTTTAAATCTCTGTTAACTCCTGGAATCAGATCTGACTGGTGACAACTTCACTCTATCAAGTGCACACGCCAGATATCTGTGTCATTCTTCTCATGTTAAATAGAATTATTACCGCTAGGGCGGTTTCCAATTGATGACTTCCCTGCTGGCCTTGTTCAGTCACTGGAGTATAATGGGCTTTTGCTTGCTAATTAAAAGCTTCAAAGCACAGGGTCTAAAATCCTTTTACTAATTCCCAATCTTAAAATTAGAAAATGTAAACTTAATAGAGCACATTGTGCCGACAGAAGGATTAAAAACCAGCGTAATAAGAAGCCAACGATCCATATGGCATCTGAGGACATAAGTGACAGAAGAGGCAACATATTCATGTGCTAAACTGCAAAGGGGAATTTCTTGTCAATTTAAAGATGCTCCAACTGTAGGAAACAATGCTTTATTGTACAGTTAGAAGATAATAATGTTGTGCTATAAAATTAAAAAAGTCTTCTCCATTCCTAATTAGATGATGTCTGGGCGAGTTTGTGTTATGTTACAATGCATCTTTACCCTTTATACTGGCACAGTGTAGATGGCAACACCAGCGCATACAATTCTACCCTAGAGGTCTGATCTCAAAACTCTGCCCCAACTTTACACTGAAATATAGGAAATGTGACACATCTCTGTTACCAACTCACACGTAGATTATCCCCAACGCACCAACTTCTCATTGACTTGACAAATCCAGCCAACTTTTGTACCATTAGACAGCAATTTCCCAGTAATCAGCCGAGATATCTATATAAATTTACCTGTATTATATGAGACATCCATATGTGTTCACCTGTATTATATGAGACATCCATATGTGTTCACCTGTATTATATGAGACATCCATATGTGTTCACCTGTATTATATGAGACTTCTATATGTATTCACCTGTATTATATGAGACATCTATATGTATTCACCTGTATTATATGAGACATCCATATGTGTTCACCTGTATTATATGAGACATCTATATCTGTTCACCTGTATTATATGAGACATCTATATGTATTCACCTGTATTATATGAGACTTCTATATGTGTTCACCTGTATTATATGAGACATCTATATGTATTCACCTGTATTATATGAGATATCTATATGTATTCACCTGTATTATATGAGACTTCTATATGTGTTCACCTGTATTATATGAGACATCTATATGTATTCACCTGTATTATATGAGATATCTATATGTATTCACCTGTATTATATGAGACATCCATATGTGTTCACCTGTATTATATGAGACTTCTATATGTGTTCACCTGTATTATATGAGACATATATATGTATTCACCTGTATTATATGAGACATCTATATGTATTCACCTGTATTATATGAGATATCTATATGTATTCACCTGTATTATATGAGACATCTATATGTGTTCACCTGTATTATATGAGACTTCTATATGTGTTCACCTGTATTATATGAGACATCTATATGTATTCACCTGTATTATATGAGACATCTATATATATTCACCTGTATTATATGAGACATCTATATGTATTCACCTGTATTATATGAGACATCTATATGTATTCACCTGTATTATATGAGACATCTATATATATTCACCTGTATTATATGAGACATCTATATGTATTCACCTGGATTATATGAGACATCTATATGTATTCACCTGTATTATATGAGACATCTATATGTATTCACCTGTATTATATGAGACATCTATATGTATTCACCTGGATTATATGAGACATCTATATGTATTCACCTATATTATATAAGACATCTATATATATTCACCTGTATTATATGAGACATCTATATCTATTCACTTGTATTATATGAGACATCTATATGTATTCACCTGTATTATATGAGACATCTATATGTATTCACCTGTATTATATGAGACATCTATATGTATTCACCTGTATTATATGAGACATCTATATGTATTCACCTGTATTATATGAGACATCTATATATATTCACCTGTATTATATGAGACATATATATGTATTCACCTGTATTATATGAGACATCTATATGTATTCACCTGTATTATATGAGATATCTATATGTATTCACCTGTATTATATGAGACATCTATATGTGTTCACCTGTATTATATGAGACTTCTATATGTGTTCACCTGTATTATATGAGACATCTATATGTATTCACCTGTATTATATGAGATATCTATATGTATTCACCTGTATTATATGAGACATCCATATGTGTTCACCTGTATTATATGAGACTTCTATATGTGTTCACCTGTATTATATGAGACATCTATATGTATTCACCTGTATTATATGAGACTTCTATATGTGTTCACCTGTATTATATGAGATATCTATATGTATTCACCTGTATTATATGAGACTTCTATATGTATTCACCTGTATTATATGAGACATCTATATGTATTCACCTGTATTATATGAGACATCTATATGTATTCACCTGTATTATATGAGACATCCATATGTGTTCACCTGTATTATATGAGACTTCTATATGTGTTCACCTGTATTATATGAGACTTCTATATGTGTTCACCTGGATTATATGAGATATCTATATGTATTCACCTGTATTATATGAGACATCTATATCTGTTCACCTGTATTATATGAGACATCTATATGTATTCACCTGTATTATATGAGACTTCTATATGTGTTCACCTGTATTATATGAGACTTCTATATGTGTTCACCTGTATTATATGAGACATCTATATGTATTCACCTGTATTATATGAGACATCTATATGTGTTCACCTGTATTATATGAGACTTCTATATGTGTTCACCTGTATTATATGAGACATCTATATGTGTTCACCTGTATTATATGAGACATCTATATCTATTCACCTTTATTATATGAGACATCTATATCTATTCACCTGTATTATATGAGACATCTATATGTGTTCACCTGTATTATATGAGACATCTATATCTATTCACCTGTATTATATGAGACATCTATATGTGTTCACCTGTATTATATGAGACTTCTATATGTATTCACCTGTATTATATGAGACTTCTATATGTATTCACCTGTGTTATATAAGACATCTATATATATTCACTTGTATTATATGAGACATCTATATGTATCCACCTTTATTATATGAGACATCTATATCTATTCACCTGTATTATATGAGACATCTATATGTATCCACCTTTATTATATGAGACATCTATATCTATTCACCTTTATTATATGAGACATCTATATCTATTCACCTGTATTATATGAGACATCTATATGTGTTCACCTGTATTATATGAGACATCTATATCTGTTCACCTGGATTATATGAGACATCTATATCTGTTCACCTGGATTATATGAGACATCTATATCTGTTCACCTGTAGTGATGTCGCGAACATGAAAATTTGGGTTCGCGAACGGCGAACGCGAACTTCCACAACTGTTTGCAAACGGGCGAACCGGGTGAACCGCCATAGACTTCAATAGGCAGGCGAACTTTAAAACCCACAGGGACTCTTTCTGGCCACAATAGTGATGGAAAAGTTGTTTCAAGGGGACTAACACCTGGACTGTGGCATGCCGGAGGGGGATCCATGGCAAAACTCCCATGGAAAATTACATAGTTGATGCAGAGTCTGTTTTTAAGCCATAAAGGGCATAAATCACCTAACATTCCTAAATTGTTTGGAATAACGTGCTTTAAAACATCAGGTATGATGTTGTATCGATCAGGTAGTGTAAGGGTTACGCCCGCTTCACAGTGACAGACCAAACTCCCCGTTTAAAGGGATAGTCTACACCAGAATTTTCATTGTTTTAAAAGATAGATAATCCCTTTATTACCCATTTCCCAGTTTTGCATAACTAACACATTTATAATAATATACTTTTAACCTCTGTGATTATCCTGTATCTAAGCCTCTGCAAACTGCCCCTTTTTTCAGTTCTTTTGACAGACTTGCAGTCTAGCCAATCAGTGCCTGCTCCCAGATTACTTCACGTGCACGAGCACAGTGTTATCTATATGAAATATGTGAACTAACACCCTCTAGTGGTGAAAAACTGTTAAAATGCAATCTGAAAGAGGTGGGCTTCAAGGTCTAAGAAATTAGCATATGAACCTCCTAGGTTAAGCTTTCAACTAAGAATACCAAGAGAACAAAGCAAAATTGGTGATAAAAGTAAATTGGAAAATTGTTTAAAATTACATGCTCTATCTGAATCATGAAAGTTTATTTTGGCCTAGACTGTCCCTTTAACGCACCGCAAACAACCGCAAACAGTCCATTTGCACAACCGCAAACTCCCCATTTGCACAAGGTTGGATACCAAGCTAGCCATGTCCCGTTCCTTGTCCTCACTGATGTCATTTTATGGTCTCTTCCTCAACCCAGCCATGTACAACACCAAGGGTCCCCGAAAGGTAACAACAAGCCCCCTGGGACGCCTGCTGTGTTTAGTCTTCCACCTCCTCAAAGTTACCTCCCTCCTCTGACTCCTCTTCTTCAGACTCCTCTCTCTGCATTGCCTCTCTCTGCGTTATTATAAGGTGTGTTAAGTAGTACTATTCCTATCAGTTTAATCCCTGTGGTGTCCCCTATCAGGGGACGTGTATATGGCATCGATTTTAGGAACCGGGAGATGGAAAAAGATGCTTGGTCGGTCCTCCTACTTCAAATTTGGGGCACTGCACGTGCAATCTAATGTGCCACCAGATAGGAGTGGTGTGTTAAGTAGTACTATTCTTATCAGTTTAATCCCTGTTATGTGCCTTTTTTTTGGTTTGGTTTTTGAAGCCACAGTGCAGCACCAGAGGCCAGAAAAATTAGGCATGTACACATGACTGAAAAATCAGGTATTGATGTTTGTTTCCCAGGCAGAAAGTGCCCTAAAACATTGCAGCTTGAACCCTAGTTGGTGGCGCATAAGTCACGCAAGTCATCCGGCATTCCGAGATAAAATACAGCAGCGTGTGGACCATTTTTAGCCCAAGGCAGCTCATCTCATCAGGCCTTTTTTAGTCAAATTTATTGCCCACTGTCCCTTCGGGATCCATCCCTCATTCCTCATAAAGGTGAGGTAATCTAGACTTTTTTGACCTAGGCGACTTCTCTTCTCAGTGACAATACCTCCTGCTGCACTGAAGGTCCTTTCTGACAGGACACTTGAAGCTGGGCAGGCCAGAAGTTCTATGGCAAAATGGGTATCGCTCAGGCCACAGGTCAAGCCTGCACACCCAGTAGTCAAGGGGTTCATCGCTCCTCAGAGTGTCGATATCTGCAGTTAAGGCGAGGTAGTCTTCTACCTGTTGGTCGAGTCGTTCTCTGAGGGTAGACCCCGAAGGGCTGTGGTGATGCGTAGGACTTAAAAAGCTCTGCATGTCCTCCATCAACAACACGTCTGTAAAGCATCCTGTCCTTGCCGGCGTGGTCGTAGGAGGATTACTTTCACCTCTTCCCCTGTTAGATTCCCGTTGTGCTGTGACATCACCCTTATACGCTGTGTAAAGCATACTTTTTAATTTATTTTGGAACTGCTGCATCCTTTCCGACTTGCAGTAATTCGGTAACATTTCAGGCACTTTATGCTTATACCGGGGGTCTAGTAGCGTGGACACCCAGTACAGGTCGTTCTCCTTCAGCCTTTTTATACGAGGGTCCCTCAACAGGCACGACAGCATGAAAGACCCCATTTGCACAAGGTTGGATGCCGAGCTACTCATGTCCCGTTCCTCATCCTCAGTGATCTCACTGAAGGTATCTTCTTCCCCCCAGCCACGTACAACACCACGGGTACCAGATAGGTGACAACGAGCACCCTGGGATGCCTGTTGTGGTTGGTCTTCCTCCTCCTCCTCAAAGCCACATTCCTCCTCTAACTCCTCTTCCTCACAATCCTCTTCCAGCGTTGCCGCAGGTCCAGCAAGCGATGCTTATAAGGCTGTTTCTGGTGGTGATGGTGACCACAACTCTTCCTCTTCCTCTTCACGCTCATCTACGGCCTGATCCAGCACTCTTCGCAGGGCACGCTCCAGGAAGAAAACAAATGGTATGATGTCACTGATGGTGCCTTCGGTGCAACTGACTAGGTTTTTCACCTCCTCAAAAGGACGCATGAGCCTACAGGCATTGCGCATGAGCGTCCAGTAACGTGGCAAAAAAATTTCCAGCTCCGCAGAGGCTGTCCTAGCACCCCGGTCATACAAATAGTCATTAACAGCTTTTTCTTGTTGGATCAGGCGGTCGAACATTAGGAGTGTTGAATTCCAACGTGTCGGGCTGTCGCAAATCAAGCGCCTCACTGGCATGTTGTTTCGCCGCTGGATATCTGAAAAGTGCGCCATGGCCGTGTAGGAACGCCTGAAATGGCCACACACCTTCCTGGCCTGCTTCAGGATGTCCTGTAAGCCTGGGTACTTATGCACAAAGCGTTGTACGATCAGATTACACACATGTGCCATGCACGGCACATGTGTCAACTTGCCCAAATTCAATGCCGCCACCAAATTTCTTCCGTTGTCACTAACCACTTTGCCGATCTCCAGTTGGTGCAGAGTTAGCCACTATCCACCTGTACGTTCAGGGCGGACAGGAGTGCTGGTCCGGTGTGACTCTCTGCTTTCAGGCAAGTCAACCCCAAGACGGCGTGACACTGCCGTATCCGGGATGTGGAATAGTACCTGGGGAGCTGGGGGGGGTGCCGTTGATGTGGAGCAAGACCCAGCAGCAGAAGAGGACTCAACCGAGGAGGTTATGGAAGAGAATTGAGTAGGAGGAGTAGAGGAGGTGGCAGCAGGCCTGCCTGCAAGTCGTGGTGGTGTCACCAACTCCTCTGCAGAGCCATGCATTCCATGCAGGTTTACCCAATGCGCAGTGTAGGTGATATACCTGCCCTGACCATGCTTTGCAGACCAGGTATCAGTGGTCACATGGACCCTTGCCCCAACACTGTGTGCCAGACATGCCATTACTTCCTTTTGCACAATCAAGTACAGGTTGGGGATTGCCTTTTGTGCAAAGAAATTTCAGCCGGGTACCTTCCACTGCGGTGTCCCAATAGCTACAAATTTTTTCAATGCCTCAGACTCCACCAGCTTGTATGGTAAAAGCTGGCGGGCTAAGAGTTCAGTCAAACCAGCTGTCAGATGCCGGGCAAGGAGGTGACTTTGTGACATTGGCTTCTTATGCTCAAACATGTCCTTGACAGACACCTGACTGTGGGCAGATGAGCAGGAACTGCTCAAGGTGAGACACAGAGTGGCGGATGGTTGAGAGGGGGCAAGGAGGACAGCAGTGGTTGACGTGGCTGAAGATGCTGGACCAGGAGGAGGATGGCGGCTTTGAGTTTGTGTGCTGCTTGTACTCATGTGTTGATCCCATAGGCGTTTGTGATGTGCGATCATGTGCCTTCACAAAGCAGTTGTACCTAGGTGGGTGTTGGACTTCCCACGACTCAGTTTCTTTTGGTACAGGTTGCAAATGGCATTGCTGTTGTCAGAGGCAGACACACAAAAAAATGCCACACTGCTGAGCTCTGCAATGACGGCATTCTGGTGGTTGCAACAGCATGCGTTGATTGGCGTGCTGTCTGGCTGACCCCGGGTGCCGTTGCATGCTGTCTGAATGTGCCACTAGCTCCTTGCGACGACCTCCCCCTCCTTCCAACTCGTCTCCTCCTCCTCTCTGTCTCCCCATCTGAAATTTCCCCCTCTTCTTCTTCACTTCTAGCGGGCACCCACGTGACATCCACGGACGCATCGTCATCGTCAACTGCTTCACTTGTATCTGACAACTCAACAAAGGAAGCAGCAGCGGGTACAACATCATCATCATCACACCGTACGTCCATGTGTGTAATGCTGGCTGACTGAGACATATCCCTGTTATCTACATCCTCTGGCAATAATGGTTGCGCATCCCTATCACTGATTTCTTCCAACTGATGTGTAAATAACTCCTCTGACAGATCAAGTGAAGCGGCTGTGGTGCTAGTGTTGGTGGTGGTGGCAGGCGGGCGAGTGGTAACTTGAGAGGTGCCCGAAGCTAAACTGGAGGAGGATGGTGCGTCAAGGTTCCGAGCGGAAGCTGTAGAAGATTGGGTGTCTTGTGCTAGCCAGTCAACTATGTCCTCAGAAATGTTCGAGTTCGGGGTATGTGGCCTCTGAACACTGGGCATTATTCTAGGGCCAAAGGGACTCACAGCACCACAAACACGACAGCCCCTGCGGGGTGGCCTGCCCCTGCCTGTCATTTTTTTTTCGATTAGTGGTACTATGCATGCAAGCTACTGTGACAACAGATATGAGTGGCACTGTGCACTGGCAGACGTTGGCAGAGTAGACGCTGTAGGCCTGACACACACGCTTGCAGACAACTAACTGCTATTCAATCTATTACAGTCAAAATTGTATTTTTTTTTAATCTACACTACTGTTACACCAGATATGAGTTGCACTGGGGTGACACTGTGCCCTGGCAGGCAGGCACTAAAACGCACACGTGTGAGGGAAACTGACTGCTATTATTTAACACAGTCAAAAAAGTGTTGTTGTTTTTAAATCTTCACTACTGTTACACCAGATATGAGTTGCACTGGGGTGACACTGTGCCCTGGCAGGCAGGCACTGAAACGCACACGTGTGAAGGAAACTGACTGCTATTATTTAACACAGTCAAAAAAGTGTTGTTTTTTTTAAATGTACACTACTGTTACACCAGATATGAGTTGCACTGGGGTGACACTGTGCCCTGGCAGGCAGGCACTGAAACGCACACGTGTGAAGGAAACTGACTGCTATTATTTAACACAGTCAAAAATGTGTTTGTTTTTTTAAATGTACACTACTGTTACACCAGATATGAGTGGTGGCACTGGGGTGACAATGTACCCTGGCAGGCACTGAAACGCACACGTGTGAAGGAAACTGACTGCTATTATTTAACACAGTCAAAAAAGTGTTTTTTTTTTTTAATGTACACTACTGTTACACCAGATATGAGTTGCACTGGGGTGACACTGTGCCCTGGCAGGCAGGCACTGAAACGCACACGTGTGAAGGAAACTGACTGCTATTATTTAACACAGTCAAAAAAGTGTTGTTTTTTTTAAATCTACACTACTGTTACACCAGATATGAGTTGCACTGGGGGGACACTGTGCCCTGTCAGGCAGGCACTGAAACGCACACGTGTGAAGGAAACTGACTGCTATTATTTAACACAGTCAAAAAAGTGTTGTTGTTTTTTTTAAATGTACACTACTGTTACACCAGATATGAGTTGCACTGGGGTGACACTGTGCCCTGGCAGGCACTGAAACGCACACGTGTGAAGGAAACTGACTGCTATTATTTCACAGTCAAAAAAGTGTTGTTTTTTTTATATTTAAACTACTGTTACACCAGATATGAGTTGCACTGGGGTGACACTGTGCCCTGGCAGGCAGGCACTGAAACGCACACGTGTGAAGGAAACTGACTGCTATTATTTCACAGTCAAAAAAGTGTTTTGTTTTTTTTAAATCTACACTACTGTTACACCAGATATGAGTGGTGGCACTGGGCAAGTGGGCACAGTATACGCTGTGAGCCTGACACACATGCTGGCAGGCAGGCAACTGCAATTAGATTACACAGGGAAAAAAAAAAAAAATCAGACTGATGTTCTAGCCCTAAAAAGGGCTTTTTGGGGTGCTGTCCTTACAGCAGAGATCAGATGAGTCCTTCAGGACTGTAGTGGACACTGAATACACTAGCCTAGCTATCGATTTCCCTATTAAATCAGCAGCAGCTACACTGTCCCTCCTCTCACTAAGAATGCAGCTTCCGAATGAATCTAAAATGGATGCTGTTCAGGAGGTAGGAGGGTCTGGGAGGGAGTGTCTGCTGCTGATTGGCTGAAATGTGCCTGCTGACTGTGAGGTACAGGGTCAAAGTTTTACTCAATGATGACGAATATGGGGCGGATCGAACATCGCATATGTTCGCCCACCGCGGCAAACGCGAACATGCTATATTCGCAAAATCACTATTCACCTGGATTATATGAGACATCTATATCTGTTCACCTGTGTTATATAAGACATCTATATATATTCACCTGTATTATATGAGACATCTATATGTATTCACCTGTATTATATGAGACATCTATATGTATTCACCTGTATTATATGAGACATCTATATGTATTCACCTGTATTATATGAGACATCTATATGTATTCACCTGTATTATATGAGACATCTATATATATTCACCTGTATTATATGAGACATCTATATGTATTCACCTGGATTATATGAGACATCTATATGTATTCACCTGTATTATATGAGACATCTATATGTATTCACCTGTATTATATGAGACATCTATATGTATTCACCTGGATTATATGAGACATCTATATGTATTCACCTATATTATATAAGACATCTATATATATTCACCTGTATTATATGAGACATCTATATCTATTCACTTGTATTATATGAGACATCTATATGTATTCACCTGTATTATATGAGACATCTATATGTATTCACCTGTATTATATGAGACATCTATATGTATTCACCTGTATTATATGAGACATCTATATATATTCACCTGTATTATATGAGACATCTATTGTATTCACCTGGATTATATGAGACATCTATATGTATTCACCTGTATTATATGAGACATCTATATGTATTCACCTGTATTTATATGAGACATCTATATGTATTCACCTGGATTATATGAGACATCTATATGTATTCACCTATATTATATAAGACATCTATATATATTCACCTGTATTATATGAGACATCTATATCTATTCACTTGTATTATATGAGACATCTATATGTATTCACCTGTATTATATGAGACATCTATATGTATTCACCTGTATTATATGAGACATCTATATGTATTCACCTATATTATATAAGACATTCTATATGTATTCACCTGTATTATATGAGACATCTATATGTATTCACCTGTATTATATGAGAACATCTATATGTATTCACCTGTTATATGAGACATCTATATCTATTCACCTGTATTATATAAGACATCTATATGTATTCACCTGTTATATGAGACATCTATCTAATCTATTGCACAGTTGTATTATATGAGACATCTATATGTATTCACCTGTATTATATGAGACATCTATATGTATTCACCTGTATTATATGAGACATCTATATGTATTCACCTGTTATATGAGACATCTATATCTATTCACTTGTATTATATGAGACATCTATATGTATTCATCTGTATTATATGAGACGTCTATATCTATTCACTTGTATTATATGAGACATCTATATGTGGTTCACCTGTATTATATGAGACATCTATATGTATTCACTCTGTATTATATGAGATATCTATATGTATTCATCTGTATTATATGAGACGTCTAATATGTATTCACCTGTATTATATGAGATATCTATATGTGTTCACCTGTATTATATGAGACATCTATATGTATTCACCTGTATTATATGAGATATCTATATGTGTTCACCTGTATTATATGAGACATCTATATGTATTCACCTGTATTATATGAGACATCTATATCTATTCACCTGTATTATATGAAACATTCTATATCTATTCACCTGTATTATATGAGATATCTATATGTATTCACCTGTATTATATGATGATATCCTATAAGTATCATCTGTATTATATTAGTCGTCTATTTGTATTCACCGGTATTATATGAGATATCTATATGATGTTCACCTGTATTATATGAGACATCTATATGTATTCACCTTGTATTATATGAGATATCTATATGTATTCATCTGTATTATATGAGACGTCTATCTGTATTCACCCTGTATTATATGAGATATCTATATGTATTCACCTGTATTATATGAGACATCTATATCTATTCACCTGTATTATATGAGACATCTATATGTATTCACCTGTATTATATGAGACATCTATATGTATTCACCTGTATTATATGAGACGTCTATATGTATTCACCTGTATTATATGAGATATCTATATGTGTTCACCTGTATTTATATGAGATATCTATATGTATTCACCTGTATTATATGAGACATCTATATTATGTATTCACCTGTATTATATGAGACATCTATATGTATTCACCTGTATTATATGAGACATCTATATGTATTCACCTATTATATGAGATATCTATATGTGTTCACTGTATTATATGAGATATCTATATGTATTCACCTGTATATATGAGACATCTATATGTATTCACCTGTATTATATTGAGATATCTATATCTATTCACCTGTATTATATGAGACTTCTATATGTATTCACCTGTTTTATGAGAACATCTATATGTATTCACCTGTATTATGAGACATCTATATTATTTTCTGTATATATGAGACATCTATATCTATTCACCTGTATTATATGAGACATCTATATGTATTCACCTGGATTATATGAGGACATCTATATCTGTTCACCTGTATATAAGATATTCACCTGTATTATATGAGACATCTATATGTATTCACCTGTATTATATGAGACATCTATATGTATTCACCTGTATTATATGAGACATCTATATGTATTCACCTGTATTATATGAGGACATCTATATATATTCACCTGTATTATATGAGACATCTATATGTATTCACCTGGATTATATGAGAACATCTATATGTATTCACCTGTATTATATGAGACATCTATATGTATTCACCTGTATTATATGAGACATCTATATGTATTCACCTGGATTATATGAGACATCTATATGTATTCACCTATATTATATAAGGACATCTATATATATTCACCTGTATTATATGAGACATCTATATCTATTCACTTGTATTATATGAGACATCTATATGTATTCACCTGTATTATATGAGACATCTATATGTATTCACCATGTATTATATGAGACATTCTATATGTATTCACCTGTATTATATGAGACATCTATATATATTCACCTGTATTATATGAGACATCTATATGTATTCACCTGGATTATATGAGACATCTATATGTATTCACCTGTATTATATGAGACATCTATATGTATTCACCTGTATTATATGAGACATCTATATGTATTCACCTGGATTATATGAGACATCTATATGTATTCACCTATATTATATAAGACATCTATATATATTCACCTGTATTATATGAGACATCTATATCTATTCACTTGTATTATATGAGACATCTATATGTATTCACCTGTATTATATGAGACATCTATATGTATTCACCTGTATTATATGAGACATCTATATGTATTCACCTATATTATATAAGACATCTATATGTATTCACCTGTATTATATGAGACATCTATATGTATTCACCTGTATTATATGAGACATCTATATGTATTCACCTGTTATATGAGACATCTATATCTATTCACCTGTATTATATAAGACATCTATATGTATTCACCTGTTATATGAGACATCTATATCTATTCACTTGTATTATATGAGACATCTATATGTATTCACCTGTATTATATGAGACATCTATATGTATTCACCTGTATTATATGAGACATCTATATGTATTCACCTGTTATATGAGACATCTATATCTATTCACTTGTATTATATGAGACATCTATATGTATTCATCTGTATTATATGAGACGTCTATATCTATTCACTTGTATTATATGAGACATCTATATGTGTTCACCTGTATTATATGAGACATCTATATGTATTCACCTGTATTATATGAGATATCTATATGTATTCATCTGTATTATATGAGACGTCTATATGTATTCACCTGTATTATATGAGATATCTATATGTGTTCACCTGTATTATATGAGACATCTATATGTATTCACCTGTATTATATGAGATATCTATATGTGTTCACCTGTATTATATGAGACATCTATATGTATTCACCTGTATTATATGAGACATCTATATCTATTCACCTGTATTATATGAAACATCTATATCTATTCACCTGTATTATATGAGATATCTATATGTATTCACCTGTATTATATGAGATATCTATATGTATTCATCTGTATTATATGAGACGTCTATATGTATTCACCTGTATTATATGAGATATCTATATGTGTTCACCTGTATTATATGAGACATCTATATGTATTCACCTGTATTATATGAGATATCTATATGTATTCATCTGTATTATATGAGACGTCTATCTGTATTCACCTGTATTATATGAGATATCTATATGTATTCACCTGTATTATATGAGACATCTATATCTATTCACCTGTATTATATGAGACATCTATATGTATTCACCTGTATTATATGAGACATCTATATGTATTCACCTGTATTATATGAGACGTCTATATGTATTCACCTGTATTATATGAGATATCTATATGTGTTCACCTGTATTATATGAGATATCTATATGTATTCACCTGTATTATATGAGACATCTATATGTATTCACCTGTATTATATGAGACATCTATATGTATTCACCTGTATTATATGAGATATCTATATGTGTTCACCTGTATTATATGAGATATCTATATGTATTCACCTGTATTATATGAGACATCTATATGTATTCACCTGTATTATATGAGATATCTATATCTATTCACCTGTATTATATGAGATATCTATATGTATTCACCTGTATTATATGAGACTTCTATATGTATTCACCTGTTATATGAGACATCTATATGTATTCACCTGTATTATATGAGACATCTATATTTATTTACCTGTATTATATGAGACATCTATATCTGTTCACATGGATTATATAAGATATCTATATGTAATCACCTGTATTATATGAGACATCTATATCTATTCACCTGTATTATATGAGACATCTATATGTATTCACCTGTATTATATGAGACATCTATATCTGTTCACCTGTATTATATGAGATATCTATATGTATTCACCTGTATTATATGAGACATCTATATCTATTCACCTGTATTATATGAGCCATCTATATCTATTCACCTGTATTATATGAGACATCTATATCTATTCACCTGTATTACATGAGACATCTATATGTATTTACCTGTATTATATGAGACATCTATATCTATTCACCTGTATTATATGAGATATCTATATGTATTCACCTGTATTATATGAGACATCTATATGTATCCACCTGTATTATATGAGACTTCTATATGTATTCACCTGTATTATATGAGACATCTATATGTATTCACCTGTTATATGAGACATCTATATGTATTCACCTGTATTATATGAGACATCTATATTTATTTACCTGTATTATATGAGACATCTATATCTGTTCACCTGGATTATATAAGACATCTATATGTATTCACCTGTATTATATAAGACATCTATATGTATTCACCTGTATTATATGAGATATCTATATGTATTCACCTGTATTATATGAGATATCTATATGTGTTCACCTGTATTATATGAGACATCTATATGTATTCACCTGTATTATATAAGACATCTATATGTATTCACCTGTATTATATGAGATATCTATATGTATTCACCTGTATTATATGAGATATCTATATGTATTCACCTGTATTATATAAGACATCTATATGTATTCACCTGTATTATATGAGATATCTATATGTATTCACCTGTATTATATGAGATATCTATATGTGTTCACCTGTATTATATGAGACATCTATATGTATTCACCTGTATTATATGAGATATCTATATGTAATCACCTGTATTATATGAGACATCTATATGTATTCACCTGTATTATATGAGACATCTATATGTATTCACCTGTATTATATGAGATATCTATATGTATTCACCTGTATTATATGAGACATCTATATGTATTTACCTGTATAATATGAGACATCTATATGTATTCACCTGTATTATATGAGATATCTATATGTAATCACCTGTATTATATGAGATATCTATATCTATTCACCTGTATTATATAAGACATCTATATCTGTTCACCTGTATTATATGAGACATCTATATGTATTCACCTGTATTATATGAGATATCTATATGTATTCACCTGTATTATATGAGATATCTATATGTATTCACCTGTATTATATGAGACATCTATATGTATTCACCTGTATTATATGAGACATCTATATGTATTCACCTGTATTATATGAGATATCTATATGTATTCACCTGTATTATATGAGACATCTATATGTGTTCACCTGTATTATATGAGACATCTATATCTATTCACCTGTATTATATGAGACATTTATATGTATTCACCTGTATTATATGAGACATCTATATCTATTCACCTGTATTATATGAGACATCTATATGTATTCACCTGGATTATATGAGACATCTATATCTGTTCACCTGTGTTATATAAGACATCTATATATATTCACCTGTATTATATGAGACATCTATATGTATTCACCTATATTATATAAGACATCTATATGTATTCACCTGTTATATGAGACATCTATATCTATTCACTTGTATTATATGATACATCTATATGTATTCAACTGTATTATACGTGACATCTATATGTATTCACCTGTATTATATGAGACATCTATATGTATTCACCTGTATTATATGAGACATCTATATGTATTCACCTGTATTATATGAGACATCTATATGTATTCACCTGTTATATGAGACATCTATATCTATTCACTTGTATTATATGAGACATCTATATGTATTCATCTGTATTATATGAGACGTCTATATCTATTCACTTGTATTATATGAGACATCTATATGTGTTCATCTGTATTATATGAGACATCTATATGTATTCACCTATATTATATGAGACATCTATATGTATTTACCTGTATTATATGAGACATCTATATCTGTTCCCCTGTTTTATATGAGACATGTACTGTATATGCAGTCAGCTGTATTATATGAGACATGTACTGTATATGCAGTCAGCGTGCTATTATATGAGACATGTACCGTATATGCAGTCAGCTGTATTATATGAGACATGTACTGTATATGCAGTCAGCTGTATTATATGAGACATGTACCGTATATACAGTCAGCTGTATTATATGAGACATGTACCGTATATGCAGTCAGCTGTATTATATGAGACATGTACCGTATATGCAGTCAGTTGTATTATATGAGACATGTACCTTATATGCAGGCAGCTGTATTATATGAGACATGTACCGTATATGCAGTCAGCTGTATTATATGAGACATGTACCGTATATGCAGTCAGCTGTATTATATGAGACATGTACCGTATATGCAGTCAGCTGTATTATATGAGACATGTACCGTATATGCAGTCAGCTGTATTATATGAGACATGTACCGTATATGTATTCAGCTGTATTATATGAGACATGTACCGTATATGCAGTCAGCTGTATTATATGAGACATGTACCGTATATGCAGTCAGCTGTATTATATGAGACATGTACCGTATATGCAGTCAGCTGTATTATATGAGACATGTACCGTATATGCAGTCAGCTGTATTATATGAGACATGTACCGTATATGCAGTCAGCTGTATTATATGAGACATGTACCGTATATGCAGTCAGCTGTATTATATGAGACATGTACCGTATATGCAGTCAGCTGTATTATATGAGACATGTACCGTATATGCAGTCAGCTGTATTATATGAGACATGTACCGTATATGCAGTCAGCTGTATTATATGAGACATGTACCGTATATGCAGTCAGCTGTATTATATGAGACATGTACCGTATATGCAGTCAGCTGTATTATATGAGACATGTACCGTATATGCAGTCAGCTGTATTATATGAGACATGTACAGTATATGCAGTCAGCTGTATTATATGAGACATGTACCGTATATGCAGTCAGCTGTATTATATGAGACATGTACCGTATATGCAGTCAGCTGTATTATATGAGACATGTACCGTATATGCAGTCAGCTGTATTATATGAGACATGTACCGTATATGCAGTCAGCTGTATTATATGAGACATGTACCGTATATGCAGTCAGCTGTATTATATGAGACATGTACTGTATATGCAGTCAGCTGTATTATATGAGACATGTACCGTATATGCAGTCAGCTGTATTATATGAGACATGTACCGTATATGCAGTCAGCTGTATTATATGAGACATGTACTGTATATGCAGTCAGCTGTATTATATGAGACATGTACCGTATATGCAGTCAGCTGTATTATATGAGACATGTACCGTATATGCAGTCAGCTGTATTATATGAGACAGTACCTGTATATGCAGTCAGCTGTATTATATGAGACATGTACCGTATATGCAGTCAGCTGTATTATATGAGACATGTACCGTATATGCAGTCAGCTGTATTATATGACACATGTACCTGTATATGCAGTCAGCTGTATTATATGAGACATGTACCGTATATGCAGTCAGCTGTATTATATGAGACATGTACCGTATATGTAGTCAGCTGTATTATATGAGACATGTACCTTATATGCAGTCAGCTGTATTATATGAGACATGTACCGTATATGCAGTCAGCTGTATTATATGAGACATGTACCGTATATGCAGTCAGCTGTATTATATGAGACATGTACCGTATATGCAGTCAGCTGTATTATATGAGACATGTACCGTATATGCATTATTATATGAGACATGTACCGTATATGCATTATTATATGAGACATGTACCGTATATGCAGTCAGCTGTATTATATGAGACATGTACTGTATATGCAGTCAGCTGTATTATATGAGACATGTACCGTATATGCAGTCAGCTGTATTATATGAGACATGTACCGTATATGCAGTCAGCTGTATTATATGAGACATGTACCGTATATGCAGTCAGCTGTATTATATGAGACATGTACCGTATATGCAGTCAGCTGTATTATATGAGACATGTACCGTATATGCAGTCAGCTGTATTATATGAGACATGTACCGTATATGCAGTCAGCTGTATTATATGAGACATGTACAGTATATGCAGTCAGCTGTATTATATGAGACATGTACCGTATATGCAGTCAGCTGTATTATATGAGACATGTACCGTATATGCAGTCAGCTGTATTATATGAGACATGTACCGTATATGCAGTCAGCTGTATTATATGAGACATGTACCGTATATGCAGTCAGCTGTATTATATGAGACATGTACCGTATATGCAGTCAGCTGTATTATATGAGACATGTACTGTATATGCAGTCAGCTGTATTATATGAGACATGTACCGTATATGCAGTCAGCTGTATTATATGAGACATGTACCTGTATATGCAGTCAGCTGTATTATATGAGACATGTACCGTATATGCAGTCAGCTGTATTATATGAGACATGTACCTGTATATGCAGTCAGCTGTATTATATGAGACATGTACCGTATATGCAGTCAGCTGTATTATATGAGACATGTACCGTATATGCAGTCAGCTGTATTATATGAGACATGTACCGTATATGCTGTCAGCTGTATATATGAGACATGTACGTATATGCATTCAGCTGTTATTATATGAGACATGTACCGTATATGCAGTCAGCTGTATTATATGAGACATGTACCGTATATGCAGTCAACTGTATTATATGAGACATGTACCGTATATGCAGTCAGCTGTATTATATGAGACATGGACGTATATGCAGTCAGCTGTATTATATGAGACATGTACCGTATATGCAGTCAGCTGTATTATATGAGACATGTACCGTATATGCAGTCAGCTGTATTATATGAGACATGTACCGTATATGCAGTCAGCTGTATTATATGAGACATATACCGTATATGCAGTCAGCTGTATTATATGAGACATGTACCGTATATGCAGTCAGCTGTATTATATGAGACATGTACCGTATATGCAGTCAGCTGTATTATATGAGACATGTACCGTATATGCAGTCAGCTGTATTATATGAGACATGTACCGTATATGCAGTCAGCTGTATTATATGAGACATGTACCGTATATGCAGTCAGCTGTATTATATGAGACATGTACCGTATATGCAGTCAGCTGTATTATATGAGACATGTACCGTATATGCAGTCAGCTGTATTATATGAGACATGTACCGTATATGCAGTCAGCTGTATTATATGAGACATGTACCGTATATGCAGTCAGCTGTATTATATGAGACATGTACCGTATATGCAGTCAGCTGTATTATATGAGACATGTACCGTATATGCAGTCAGCTGTATTATATGAGACATGTACCGTATATGCAGTCAGCTGTATTATATGAGACATGTACCGTATATGCAGTCAGCTGTATTATATGAGACATGTACCTGTATATGCAGTCAGCTGTATTATATGAGACATGTACCGTATATGCAGTCAGCTGTATTATATGAGACATGTACCTGTATATGCAGTCAGCTGTATTATATGAGACATGTACCGTATATGCAGTCAGCTGTATTATATGAGACATGTACCGTATATGCAGTCAGCTGTATTATATGAGACATGTACCGTATATGCAGTCAGCTGTATTATATGAGACATGTACCTGTATATGCAGTCAGCTGTATTATATGAGACATGTACCGTATATGCAGTCAGCTGTATTATATGAGACATGTACCGTATATGCAGTCAGCTGTATTATATGAGACATGTACCGTATATGCAGTCAGCTGTATTATATGAGACATGTACCGTATATGCAGTCAGCTGTATTATATGAGACATGTACCGTATATGCAGTCAGCTGTATTATATGAGACATGTACCGTATATGCAGTCAGCTGTATTATATGAGACATGTACCGTATATGCAGTCAGCTGTATTATATGAGACATGTACCGTATATGCAGTCAGCTGTATTATATGAGACATGTACCGTATATGCAGTCAGCTGTATTATATGACACATGTACTGTATATGCAGTCAGCTGTATTATATGAGACATGTACCGTATATGCAGTCAGCTGTATTATATGAGACATGTACCTGTATATGCAGTCAGCTGTATTATATGAGACATGTACCGTATATGCAGTCAGCTGTATTATATGAGACATGTACCGTATATGCAGTCAGCTGTATTATATGAGACATGTACCGTATATGCAGTCAGCTGTATTATATGAGACATGTACCGTATATGCAGTCAGCTGTATTATATGAGACATGTACCGTATATGCAGTCAGCTGTATTATATGAGACATGTACCGTATATGCAGTCAGCTGTATTATATGAGACATGTACCGTATATGCAGTCAGCTGTATTATATGAGACATGTACCGTATATGCAGTCAGCTGTATTATATGAGACATGTACCGTATATGCAGTCAGCTGTATTATATGAGACATGTACCGTATATGCAGTCAGCTGTATTATATGAGACATGTACCGTATATGCAGTCAGCTGTATTATATGAGACATGTACCGTATATGCAGTCAGCTGTATTATATGAGACATGTACCGTATATGCAGTCAGCTGTATTATATGACATGTACCGTATATGCAGTCAGCTGTATTATATGAGACATGTTCCGTATATTCAGTCAGCTGTATTATATGAGACATGTACCGTATATGCAGTCAGCTGTATTATATGAGACATGTACTGTATATGCAGTCAGCTGTATTATATGAGACATGTACCTTATATGCAGTCAGCTGTATTATATGAGACATGTACCGTATATGCAGTCAGCTGTATTATATGAGACATGTACCGTATATGCAGTCAGCTGTATTATATGAGACATGTACCGTATATGCAGTCAGCTGTATTATATGAGACATGTACCGTATATGCAGTCAGCTGTATTATATGAGACATGTCCCGTATATGCAGTCAGCTGTATTATATGAGACATGTACCGTATATGCAGTCAGCTGTATTATATGAGACATGTACCGTATATGCAGTCAGCTGTATTATATGAGACATGTACCGTATATGCAGTCAGCTGTATTATATGAGACATGTACCTGTATATGCAGTCAGCTGTATTATATGAGACATGTACCGTATATGCAGTCAGCTGTATTATATGAGACATGTACCTGTATATGCAGTCAGCTGTATTATATGAGACATGTACCGTATATGCAGTCAGCTGTATTATATGAGACATGTACCTGTATATGCAGTCAGCTGTATTATATGAGACATGTACCGTATATGCAGTCAGCTGTATTATATGAGACATGTACCGTATATGCAGTCAGCTGTATTATATGAGACATGTACCGTATATGCAGTCAGCTGTATTATATGAGACATGTACCGTATATGCAGTCAGCTGTATTATATGAGACATGTACCGTATATGCAGTCAGCTGTATTATATGAGACATGTACCGTATATGCAGTCAGCTGTATTATATGAGACATGTACCGTATATGCAGTCAGCTGTATTATATGAGACATGTACCGTATATAGCAGTCAGCTGTATTATATGAGACATGTACCGTATATGCAGTCAGCTGTATTATATGAGACATGTACCGTATATGCAGTCAGCTGTATTATATGAGACATGTACCGTATATGCAGTCAGCTGTATTATATGAGACATGTACCGTATATGCAGTCAGCTGTATTATATGAGACATGTACTGTATATGCAGTCAGCTGTATTATATGAGACATGTACCGTATATGCAGTCAGCTGTATTATATGAGACATGTACCGTATATGCAGTCAGCTGTATTATATGAGACATGTACCGTATATGCAGTCAGCTGTATTATATGAGACATGTACCGTATATGCAGTCAGCTGTATTATATGAGACATGTACCGTATATGCAGTCAGCTGTATTATATGAGACATGTACCGTATATGCAGTCAGCTGTATTATATGAGACATGTACCGTATATGCAGTCAGCTGTATTATATGAGACATGTACCGTATATGCAGTCAGCTGTATTATATGAGACATGTACCGTATATGCAGTCAGCTGTATTATATGAGACATGTACAGTATATGCAGTCAGCTGTATTATATGAGACATGTACCGTATATGCAGTCAGCTGTATTATATGAGACATGTACCGTATATGCAGTCAGCTGTATTATATGAGACATGTACCGTATATGCAGTCAGCTGTATTATATGAGACATGTACCGTATATGCAGTCAGCTGTATTATATGAGACATGTACCGTATATGCAGTCAGCTGTATTATATGAGACATGTACCTGTATATGCAGTCAGCTGTATTATATGAGAACATGTACCTGTATATGCAGTCAGCTGTATTATATGAGACATGTACCGTATATGCAGTCAGCTGTATTATATGAGACATGTACCTGTATATGCAGTCAGCTGTATTATATGAGACATGTACCGTATATGCAGTCAGCTGTATTATATGAGACATGTACCGTATATGCAGTCAGCTGTATTATATGAGACATGTACCGTATATGCAGTCAGCTGTATTATATGAGACATGTACTGTATATGCAGTCAGCTGTATTATATGAGACATGTACCGTATATACAGTCAGCTGTATTATATGAGACATGTACCGTATATGCAGTCAGCTGTATTATATGAGACATGTACTGTATATGCAGTCAGCTGTATTATATGAGACATGTACCTTATATGCAGGCAGCTGTATTATATGAGACATGTACCGTATATGCAGTCAGCTGTATTATATGAGACATGTACCGTATATGCAGTCAGCTGTATTATATGAGACATGTACCGTATATGCAGTCAGTTGTATTATATGAGACATGTACCGTATATGCAGTCAGCTGTATTATATGAGACATGTACCGTATATGCAGTCAGCTGTATTATATGAGACATGTACCGTATATGCAGTCAGCTGTATTATATGAGACATGTACCGTATATGCAGTCAGTTGTATTATATGAGACATGTACCGTATATGCAGTCAGCTGTATTATATGAGACATGTACCGTATATGCAGTCAGCTGTATTATATGAGACATGTACCGTATATGCAGTCAGCTGTATTATATGAGACATGTACCGTATATGCAGTCAGCTGTATTATATGAGACATGTACCGTATATGCAGTCAGCTGTATTATATGAGACATGTACCGTATATGCAGTCAGCTGTATTATATGAGACATGTACCGTATATGCAGTCAGCTGTATTATATGAGACATGTACCGTATATGCAGTCAGCTGTATTATATGAGACATGTACCGTATATGCAGTCAGCTGTATTATATGAGACATGTACCGTATATGCAGTCAGCTGTATTATATGAGACATGTACCGTATATGCAGTCAGCTGTATTATATGAGACATGTACCGTATATGCAGTCAGCTGTATTATATGAGACATGTACCGTATATGCAGTCAGCTGTATTATATGAGACATGTACCGTATATGCAGTCAGCTGTATTATATGAGACATGTACTGTATATGTAGTCAGCTGTATTATATGAGACATGTACCGTATATGCAGTCAGCTGTATTATATGAGACATGTACTGTATATGTAGTCAGCTGTATTATATGAGACATGTACCGTATATGCAGTCAGCTGTATTATATGAGACATGTACCGTATATGCAGTCAGCTGTATTATATGAGACATGTACCGTATATGCAGTCAGCTGTATTATATGAGACATGTACCGTATATGCAGTCAGCTGTATTATATGAGACATACACCGTATATGCAGTCAGCTGTATTATATGAGACATGTACCGTATATGCAGTCAGCTGTATTATATGAGACATGTACCGTATATGCAGTCAGCTGTATTATATGAGACATGTACCGTATATACAGTCAGCTGTATTATATGAGACATGTACCGTATATGCAGTCATCTGTATTATATGAGACATGTACTGTATATGCAGTCAGCTGTATTATATGAGACATGTACCTTATATGCAGTCAGCTGTATTATATGAGACATGTACTGTATATGCAGTCAGCTGTATTATATGAGACATGTACTGTATATGCAGTCAGCTGTATTATATGAGACATGTACCGTATATGCAGTCAGCTGTATTATATGAGACATGTACTGTATATGCAGTCAGCTGTATTATATGAGACATGTACCTTATATGCAGTCAGCTGTATTATATGAGACATGTACTGTATATGCAGTCAGCTGTATTATATGAGACATGTACTGTATATGCAGTCAGCTGTATTATATGAGACATGTACCGTATATGCAGTCAGCTGTATTATATGAGACATGTACTGTATATGCAGTCAGCTGTATTATATGAGACATGTACCGTATATGCAGTCAGCTGTATTATATGAGACATGTACTGTATATGCAGTCAGCTGTATTATATGAGACATGTACCGTATATGCAGTCAGCTGTATTATATGAGACATGTACTGTATATGCAGTCAGCTGTATTATATGAGACATGTACCGTATATGCAGTCAGCTGTATTATATGAGACATGTACTGTATATGCAGTCAGCTGTATTATATGAGACATGTACCGTATATGCAGTCAGCTGTATTATATGAGACATGTACTGTATATGCAGTCAGCTGTATTATATGAGACATGTACCGTATATGCAGTCAGCTGTATTATATGAGACATGTACCTTATATGCAGTCAGCTGTATTATATGAGACATGTACTGTATATGCAGTCAGCTGTATTATATGAGACATGTACTGTATATGCAGTCAGCTGTATTATATGAGACATGTACCGTATATGCAGTCAGCTGTATTATATGAGACATGTACTGTATATGCAGTCAGCTGTATTATATGAGACATGTACCGTATATGCAGTCAGCTGTATTATATGAGACATGTACCGTATATGCAGTCAGCTGTATTATATGAGACATGTACCGTATATGCAGTCAGCTGTATTATATGAGACATGTACCGTATATGCAGTCAGCTGTATTATATGAGACATGTACCGTATATGCAGTCAGATGTATTATATGTACCGTATATGTAGTCAGCTGTATTATATGAGACATGTACCGTATATGCAGTCAGATGTATTATATGTACCGTATATGTAGTCAGCTGTATTATATGAGACATGTACCGTATATACAGTCAGCTGTATTATATGAGACATGTACCGTATATGCAGTCAGCTGTATTATATGAGACATGTACTGTATATGCAGTCAGCTGTATTATATGAGACATGTACCTTATATGCAGTCAGCTGTATTATATGAGACATGTACCGTATATGCAGTCAGCTGTATTATATGAGACATGTACCTTATATGCAGTCAGCTGTATTATATGAGACATGTACCGTATATGCAGTCAGCTGTATTATATGAGACATGTACCGTATATGCAGTCAGCTGTATTATATGAGACCTGTACCGTATATGCAGTCAGCTGTATTATATGAGACATGTACCGTATATGCAGTCAGCTGTATTATATGAGACATGTACCTTATATGCAGTCAGCTGTTTTATATGAGACATGTACCGTATATGCAGTCAGCTGTATTATATGAGACATGTACCTTATATGCAGTCAGCTGTATTATATGAGACATGTACCGTATATGCAGTCAGCTGTATTATATGAGACATGTACCGTATATGCAGTCAGCTGTATTATATGAGACATGTACCGTATATGCAGTCAGCTGTATTATATGAGACATATACCGTATATGCAGTCAGCTGTATTATATGAAACATGTACCGTATATGCAGTCAGCTGTATTATATGAGACATGTACCGTATATGCAGTCAGCTGTATTATATGAGACATGTACCGTATATGCAGTCAGCTGTATTATATGAGACATGTACCGTATATGCATTATTATATGAGACATGTACCGTATATGCAGTCAGCTGTATTATATGAGACATGTACCGTATATGCAGTCAGCTGTATTATATGAGACATGTACCGTATATGCAGTCAGCTGTATTATATGAGACATGTACCGTATATACAGTCAGCTGTATTATATGAGACATGTACCGTATATGCAGTCAGCTGTATTATATGAGACATGTACCGTATATGCAGTCAGCTGTATTATATGAGACCTGTACCGTATATGCAGTCAGCTGTATTATATGAGACATGTACCGTATATGCAGTCAGCTGTATTATATGAGACATGTACTGTATATGCAGTCAGCTGTATTATATGAGACATGTACCGTATATGCAGTCAGCTGTATTATATGAGACATGTACCGTATATGCAGTCAGCTGTATTATATGAGACATGTACCGTATATGCAGTCAGCTGTATTATATGAGACATGTACCGTATATGCAGTCAGCTGTATTATATGAGACATGTACCGTATATACAGTCAGCTGTATTATATGAGACATGTACCGTATATACAGTCAGCTGTATTATATGAGACATGTACCGTATATGCAGTCAGCTGTATTATATGAGACATGTACCGTATATGCATTATTATATGAGACATGTACCGTATATGCAGTCAGCTGTATTATATGAGACATGTACCGTATATGCAGTCAGCTGTATTATATGAGACATGTACCGTATATGCAGTCAGCTGTATTATATGAGACATGTACCGTATATGCAGTCAGCTGTATTATATGAGACATGTACCGTATATGCAGTCAGCTGTATTATATGAGACATGTACCGTATATGTAGTCAGCTGTATTATATGACACATGTACTGTATATGCAGTCAGCTGTATTATATGAGACATGTACCGTATATGCAGTCAGCTGTATTATATGAGACATGTACCGTATATGTAGTCAGCTGTATTATATGACACATGTACTGTATATGCAGTCAGCTGTATTATATGAGACATATACCGTATATGCAGTCAGCTGTATTATATGAGACATGTACCGTATATGCAGTCAGCTGTATTATATGAGACATGTACTGTATATGTAGTCAGCTGTATTATATGAGACATGTACCGTATATGCAGTCAGCTATATTATATGAGACATGTACCGTATATGCAGTCAGCTGTATTATATGAGACATATGCTCACCAAAGGAGCAGCAGCACCGTAGACTCTATAACTGCTGCGTAGCCACCATAAGTAATGCAGACTCTATGAACCACCGCTGCTGGGCTGGTATCTCGCCATCTGCTCTGCGCCCTGGACCTATGACCAGGCTCCAGTAGGTGAACCTCTTCCTTCTGTAGCAATCCCTGTAGCTAAGGGAGTATGAAGAGCATAGCAATCCCTGTAGTGATTATAAGCTGTATCCTACAAACATGAGTCAAAGCTTCAAGTTAGAGGGTCAACATAGGTCTGATGTGCTGGAGCACACAGCCTGCTTTTTATTGAGGTTACATGCAAACAGGACACTCTCAGGGGGAGGCATAAAATCCCCCATCACACATTTGATATTAGATAGAGAGACACTCCCTTTGACAGGCCACAACATTACTTCAGCAGATAACATTTTACACACAATAAAACAATGCAGTCCACCTTATCACTACTAGAAGTCTGATTAGACAATGGGAAAGTTTATCACTAAACTTAATTAGAGCTGATCCCAGCAAACTTGTATTTAGAATGCTTCTTGAAGCTGAACAAAGTTATCTCTGTAATTCTGACCGAAGGGTCTGTCACATAGCACTTAATGGCACACAATGAAACTGAACCAAGTGGGAGAAAGCCAGGGACAAGTCATTTCACAGGTCTGGGGACATAGTCTTAAAGGGGCATTGTTCACCAAAGTCACAATATGTCCCCAGACGGTTCTTAAAGGGCCACACACACCCAACAAAAGTCAATATGTCCTCAGGGGCACAATCTTCCACGGGCCATAGTCATGTGGAAGGAGGCTGGCAAATAGGCTTCTCCAAAATCCAGGGAAGCAGGGCAATTTTCCATTTAAAGGGCCAGTTACAAACAGCAGTTTGTAACACCGTATATGCAGTCAGCTGAATTATATGAGACATGTACTGTATATGCAGTCAGCTGTATTATATGAGACATGTACCGTATATACAGTCAGCTGTATTATATGAGACATGTACCGTATATGCAGTCAGCTGTATTATATGAGACATGTACCGTATATGCAGTCAGCTGTATTATGAGACATGTACCGTATATGCAGTCAGCTGTATTATATGAGGCATGTACCGTATATGCAGTAAGCTGTATTATATGAGATATATACCGTATATGCAGTCAGCTGTATTATATGTACCGTATATGTAGTCAGCTGTATTATATGAGGCATGTACCGTATATGCAGTAAGCTGTATTATATGAGATATGTACCGTATATGCAGTCAGCTGTATTATATGAGACATGTACCGTATATGCAGTCAGCTGTATTATATGAGACATGTACTGTATATGCAGTCAGCTATATTATATGAGACATGTACCGTATATGCAGTCAGCTGTATTATATGAGACATGTACCATATATGCATTATTATATGAGACATGTACCGTATATGCAGTCAGCTGTATTATATGAGACATGTACCGTATATGCAGTCAGCTGTATTATATGAGACATGTACCGTATATGCAGTCAGCTGTATTATATGAGACGTGTACCGTATATGCAGTCAGCTGTATTATATGAGACATGTACCGTATATGCAGTCAGCTGTATTATATGAGACATGTACCGTATATGCAGTCAGCTGTATTATATGAGACATGTACCGTATATGCAGTCAGCTGAATTATATGAGACATGTACCGTATAAACAGTCAGCTGTATTATATGAGACATGTACCGTATAAACAGTCAGCTGTATTATATGAGACATGTACCGTATATGCATTATTATATGAGACATGTACCGTATATGCATTATTATATGAGACATGTACCGTATATGCAGTCAGCTGTATTATATGAGACATGTACCGTATATGCAGTCAGCTGTATTATATGAGACATGTACCGTATATGCAGTCAGCTGTATTATATGAGACATGTACCGTATATGCAGTCAGCTGTATTATATGAGACATGTACCGTATATGTAGTCAGCTGTATTATATGACACATGTACTGTATATGCAGTCAGCTGTATTATATGAGACATGTACCGTATATGCAGTCAGCTGTATTATATGAGACATGTACCGTATATGTAGTCAGCTGTATTATATGACACATGTACTGTATATGCAGTCAGCTGTATTATATGAGACATATACCGTATATGCAGTCAGCTGTATTATATGAGACATGTACCGTATATGCAGTCAGCTGTATTATATGAGACATGTACTGTATATGTAGTCAGCTGTATTATATGAGACATGTACCGTATATGCAGTCAGCTATATTATATGAGACATGTGCCGTATATGCAGTCAGCTGTATTATATGAGACATGTACTGTATATGTAGTCAGCTGTATTATATGAGACATGTACTGTATATGTAGTCAGCTGTATTATATGAGACATGTACCGTATATGCAGTCAGCTGTATTATATGAGACATGTACCGTATAAACAGTCAGCTGTATTATATGAGACATGTACCGTATATGCATTATTATATGAGACATATACCGTATATGCATTATTATATGAGACATGTACCGTATATGCAGTCAGCTGACAGATCGGTTAAAGTTGTTTCACAGTTGGTCAAGATTAGATAAATCAGATGTGATCTGACTTGATGCTGCTGTCTTTAACTGACCTTAAAAGGACACTGAACCCAAATTTTTCTTTCGTGATTCAGATAGAGCAGCAATTTTAAGCAACTTTCTAATTTATTCCTATTGTTAAATTTTCTTTATTCTCTTGTTATCTTCATTTGAAAAGCAAGAATGTAAGTTTAGATGCCGACCTATTTTTGGTGAACAACCTGGGTTGTTCTTGCTGATTGGTGGATAAATTCACCCACCAATAAACAAGTGCTGTCCATGGTCTGAACGAAAATTTGGCTGGCTCCTTGGCTTAGATGCCTTCTTTTTTACATCAAGATAACAAGAGAACAAAGAACATTTGATAATAGGAGTAAAATAGAAAGTTGCTTCAAATTTCTGCTCTATCTGAGTCATGAATGAAAAAAAATGGGTTCAGTGTCCCTTTAACTAATGTTTGTTGTTTTTTTTAAGTTAAATTAATTTGTAAAATGGAGCCACTGAAATAATAAAACATTACAAAGACAACCTGCGGCTTTGTATATGTTGCACTTCTGATAAATAAGCTAAAAGTGACAAAACTGCTATAATACAGTTGGTAAGTGGATCAGGGTGTCGCCTTCTTCTGCTAAACCTTTCACTTTTATTATTTAAATGACACTTTTGTCCCTTTTCCTCTGTTTACGCTGTCTGTATTCAGGAGCCACATGACACGGCCGCATGGCACGGCAGGGAGCTCACATCGCTGTCCTGAGCA
>NC_069506.1:1515374-1607874 GCF_027579735.1 Bombina bombina | reverse complement strand
ATATCATGTAAATATTAGTGATATTGCTGACAGTTAAAAACACGTATTTCATCAATTCCCTGGATAGTTATTGTGCCCGATCTTAACAAAAAGACAGCTTCTCATAGAAGAGAACGCAAATCACTTTCACTTCTAATGTGCTGCAGACTAGTCTATAAAATAATTATTTGTAGCTAAGTTATATTACTGACAAGTTAATTATTGTAGTTATTATAGGCAAATACATCTAAATATCCCCATATGCAACACATTCTTAATTCTGTAGAGTAGATGGGGGATGTTCAATAATTACAAATACAAACATGAATATAACATTGAGTCACTTTATTGTTCATTGTTTTTAAAAAAATATGTGGCTTTTGGACATATTCATAAGTCATTGCACTGTCTCTAGTATGTAACTGGATTAAATCAAGGGATATAACTAGTAACTAGTAGTAGTATCGGAGGATAATTTGTAATAGACCATTTCCCTTGCTACAATTTATATATATATATATATATAGATGTGGGATCCATCTAATTCTTCCTTACAGGATGCTCAGGTTAGTAAGAAAATAAGAGAAGCCCTCAATGATTATCTCAGGCTTGTGTTGTCCTTATGTAATGTTTACACCTGCAGCTGCTAGTTGAAGGGAGGGAGTCAGATGGGACCCTGGGGATAATCCACCCTTAGCAATTGCACCATCCCTGTCGTTACTCCCATCATTTCACAATTATTACAGCATTTTACTTAAAATATCATTTAAAATAAATACTTTATCGTTTGAGGACTGACATACTTTACCTGAGTTTCTGAAAGGCTGAGTGCAGTAGCAAGTTCCACTCTTTCAGGTGTTGATAAATAGCGCTGCAGTTCAAACCTTTTCTCCAGCCCTGAAAGTTGTGAATCAGAAAATACAGTGCGAGCCTTCCGTCTGCGGCAATGTTTTCCTGGTAGCTCGGTGTGATGAGGGAACAGAGCTGGCACCGGCAGACCTGGGGGGGGGGGGAACATGTCACGATTATCCCGTTTCATGCACAGGTTAATAAGTTCTACTACTTGTAATTATTATATTGTTAGTAGACAGAGAATGTAGAAATTTACTCTCGCCTAATTCCCAGAGACAGAAACATATTCACTGTATATTGTTATATATGAAACATAAATATATATAAAATAACAAGCATGAGATCATTTATTAAATAGCGGTAACTTATTTATGCCACAGACTTGTAGACAGGAGAAAAACACTTTCCTAAGAACTGGGATCCTAATAACCGTACATCAGAAACAAACATGTTTTATCTTAAATGTAAATCTGATTTATCTTTATTATTTTCAATGGTTAATAAAATCCTATATTTATTTGGAATTAATAACTGAGTATTGTGTGTTCTGATTGGCAGTTATTAAATAAAATACGCTGAAGCTTCCTAATTTTTATTAAACCATTCAATAAGTTTTCTAAAAAATACTTGCAAAGTTGTCTGTTCAGGCACCAAATAAACATTTGACAGGTCAGAACTGAGCTATATAGAAAATATTAATTAACTTTTATTAAATCCTTAAACGCCAATAACATGTTTACAAATAAAAATGTTAAATATATATATATATATATACAAATGTTTTTGCTTTGTATTTTTACTCTACTAAAATGTAACTGATTTTCATGAAAATGATAATAATTCTAATAATTTAACAAACTTCTAACACGTGCCTAAAATAAGACCTAATTATTATTATTACTACTATTAGTATTGTTACTATATTTAAATGCCTTGAATAAAAGCTATATACATATTTATTTTAAATAGTTATTTTTGTACTTTAACAGGGAAATACATAATTAATCAATTTAATACAGTTTTTATCTTTATTTAACTGATTAATGACAAAGAGGAATTACTATAAACAGAATAGCTATAATATTAAACTATTGTTCTGTCTTTAAAATCTCTTGATTATCTAATCATTTGGTGAAATAAGAATTTTTAAACAAAAATAGATGATTGATGTGATATTTTTATTAGTGTATTTTAAATATATATCTAACCAACTAAATTATTTTTTTTCGTAGTATGTTTTAACTCCTAAAAATTAATTGGACAAATATATATTTAATATTCTATTATAATTGTATTGAATTATGTGAGAAAATATATAATGGCAGTAATAAAGTCATATTAAACATGTGGACAATATAAAATACAAAATAAATAGGATTATATCAGCATATGAGTAATCGTTATATGGCACAAAATATTCTATCATTTAATCACTTGTTTCAATTTACAGCAACAATTAAATTTATCCTAAGATGTATTTGTATTTGTAGATTATTATTTTTAAAATAATGGTCTAGATACAATTGGTCACTGTTTCCTAATCATTCTGAAAACACAGCCAAGAAAATTGAATGCTGAATATTAAAAGAATGAATAAGTACTTACCTGATGTGGCAAGAAAGAAGGGATGGTGGTGGTCTGGTTTGTGCAGAGGGTGGTGAGGATGGGGGGCGAGGATGGTAGGTGTTGGCATTAAGGGGTAACCATAATCTAGGAAGGGAACCCTAGAGGTGAAGGAGTTGCTAAAATGTGCAGAAGCAGATTCTCTCAATGGTTTTGGTTTATGCAGCAAAATATCTTCAATAAAAAACGAAGTTGGTCTTGCAGCAGAAACTGGATGCACAGGAGAAGTGAAATTTAAATTCATTGTCCAAAAAAGTAAAAAATATATAATTTCAATTGTAAATATAAGGAAGTGAGCAGCAATTTGCTGGGTACAACCAGAAGCTTCAGGGAGCAGAAACAGCACCAGCCTGGTTTACCCAATGTAAATCAGATTTGTTCTGTCACAGAATAGACAACTGTCCCCACAGAACCAATAGCTGCCCAGCAGGGCGGGGGAAATAGTGTCAGCTCCATTGAAAGGAATTAAGAGGTTGGATTGCATGAAGGGGTGCTTAGCTAGGTGCTAACAGGGAGCATTAATACTCATTATTACTACATGCTGTAAATAGCACTTTTTATCCATATATTTTACTGGAGAATCGCTAACATCCTTATTAGTAATGTGGTACGTTGTGTTTGTTAAGCAAATATACCAATTATTTACCATTTATAAACTACTAGAGTTAATTACAAGTATTTTTTTTATCTAAGCTTGTCTGTGTAAATAAACTTATAGGACTTACATGTAAGCATATTGCATAAAGTATATCCCTGGTTATATTATTATTATAAATACTACTACGTCTACAAATAATAATAATAACAATAACAATAAAACCAACAATTGTAATTTTTATTATTATTATTACTATGAAATACTTCTACTACTACTACAAATAATAACAATAATAATAATAACAATAAAACCAACGGTTATTATTATTATTATTATTATAAAATACTTATAAAACTACTACGTATTATAATAACAATAAAACCAACAACAATTTTAATTATTATTGTTATTATTATAAGCACAGTACTTATAGTACTACTAATAATAATAATAGTAATACAAATAAGTAATATCATTATTATTAGAAGCATTATTATTATTACTTCTATTATAATTATCATCATTATTATTTTTATTATTAATAATAATAATAATAATATTAACAATAATAATAATAATAGTATTTATAATAACAATAATGGCAATAACAATAATAATAATAATAAATAATAACAACGTTAAAAATAACAAAAATAATAATAATATTTACAATAATAATAATAATAATAACAGCAATAATAACAACAATATTAATAACATTTACAATAATAATAATAATACGTAATAATAACAATAATAATTATAATAATAACAATAATGATAATAATAATGATAATAACAATAATAAATAATAATAACAATAATAATAAGAACAACAATAATAATAATAATGATAATAACAATAATAATAAAAAATTATAATAACAATAATAATTATAATAATAATAATAACAATAGTAATAATAGTAATAAATAATAATAATAATAATATTACAATTTGGCACACACTCCTTTAGTGTAAACGGGTTACACAGCAGTATATACAGACACAAGCACACAAACATATTTTATTGCACCTGTGGGTTAATTTATACCAATCCCATTATCAGCCGCCTTTTGTGTTTGCAGATTTTAATCTAAATCATTTCCCTGAAGTCAATTTTCTCAAATTAGCGTCATATCCAACATCATAGTCAGATAATTTGAGCGCGCATCTTGCAAATTGCTCTAATTATTGATGTTAAACTCCTGGATATTAAAAAAGGTACTTTGCATCCTTCTCTTGATTTTAAGCTTTAATTTCTTGAAACTGAGTCATCATTACAATTCCAATCACTGTGGTTAATAGTTAAAAGTGTTTTAATAGAGCTGGAATTCTTTCAGCCCATCCTATTAGATAATTATGGGAGATGTTAGCGAGACTAAGCCTGATCCTTGTGCTCGGGGGCCCTGAATTCTCTCCTCTGGCAGGTAGGACAAATTAATTACCAGAATCAATTAGTTCTAAAAAAAGTCTAGTTCTTGTGACTGTGGGAGTCATGCCTTACATATGTATGAGCTGCTAAATTGTAAATAGATGTAAAACCTGTAAAAGAATAGAAATGGCAATCACACATTTAATGAATTTGCCGGCAAAAGGACACGAAACAATTCTGCTGGGTATTCACTCTTCCCCTGTATCTATATTGCTCTATATAGACCCTAAAGTGGATTAATATGAGTGAATCCCATCATGGGTGGTTTCAGTATCACACAAACCACAGGGGGAAACTCAACAGATTCGTTTTTTCTAAGAAACCTTCTGCTAACTCCCCCTCATGTTTACACAATGTATTGCTGTAGCTGCCAAATCAGATACCAGGGCCCATGGGCCACTGCTTGCATGTTAGTTATATATACACAGTGAGACACACACTTGTATATATGGACAGAGACACATGTAAATACAAACATATACACAGAGTCACAGACACATATTCACACAGTGAGACACACAATTGTATACACGTACCCACACAGAGTCACAGACACACATATACACACAGTGAGACACACATTTGTATACACAGAGACACATGCACAGACATACGCACACAGAGTCACAGACACACATATATACACAGTGAGACACACACTTGTATACACATACAGAGACACATGCATATACAGACATATGCACAGAGTCACAGACACACATATATACACAGTGAGACACACACTTGTATACACATACAGAGACACATTCACAGACAGATATACACACAGAGTCACAGACATACATATATACACAGTGAGACACACACTTGTATACACGTACACACACAGAGTCACAGACACACATATATACACAGTGAGACACACAATTGTATACACAGACAGAGACACATGCATAGACAGACATACGCACACAGAGTCACAGACACACATATATACACAGTGAGACACACACTTGTATACACAGACAGAGACATATGCACATTCAGACATACACACAGAGTCACAGACACACATATACAGACAGTGATATACACAATTGTATACACATACCCACACAGAGTCACAGACATACATATATACACAGTGAAACACACAATTGTATACACGTACACACACAGAGTAACAGACATACGTATATACACAGTGAGACACACACTTGTATACACAGACAGAGACAAATGCACAGACAGACAGGGCTGCCATCAGGGGGTGACAGGGGTGACTCCTGTCAGGGGCCCAATGGGCTAGGGGGGCCCCATGAGGCAAGAACTAAAAAAAAATATTATTTATTTATTTTTTTAAATTTTGGCAGCCACCAGTGGGTACTACAGCAGAGTGCTAATTGAGCATGGGAAATGTTATTACAAAGAGTAAAGTATTAGCATTTGAGAGGATTTCTGAGTGTGCACTAAACCACTATGCATAGTGTGAGAGAGACTTGGCACTTTGTTTGTAGAGTGTGTGCCTGAGTCAGACGGCTGATCACTTTCATTTGCAGAGGAGGTAGGAATTACTTAGCAAATGTTTTTTTATTTCTTTGTGCAATTTAAGATTGTAACTTCAGTGTGGTAGTAGTTGTATGGTGGGGCCAGGGGTCCGTAAAAACAATTTTTTTTAGCAGCAGTGTATTTATGATTATTTGACAATGCTATAGAAATTCTATATTTAAAACCATGCAGAAATGTTTCCTCCTCAATACACAAATGATATATATTACATTCCAGTTTACTGCCCCTTTATGCAATGACTTTCCAGATACAAGGAGGCATTTTATCTAAGATTTTTACATCTGCATAACATGTTATACTCTCAGACTAAGATTGCACAGTGTTGGAAATGAGACAGGTTAACTTAAAACTGTTCAGTTTACTCTACAGCTGACTTAATTTTGAAATGCATACCAACAAGCTTAAATCCTGCATTTAACCAGATCTAATGATATGAGTACCACAGCTTATGGTTCCACCAAGACCATATAGAGTACAGCATTTTCAAAATCCACAAGTACAGCTGACAGATGGGAACATTTGTACACTACATTTGAAGTGGTGCTCTTGGTTGGGGAAAATGGGGAAAATATCAAACAAACTTATGTCATCCTTTTAAAAGTACTTTTCTTCATCTAGCCATCTACCCAGATCATTAATGAACAATTTTGAATTGACAGAATTATTTTTGTTTGCACATTTACAAATATGATTCTTTAAAAAGTGATCTCTTCATTTCTGCATTTTTTTTATCATGCATGTCACACACTGTTGATTTAGGGGATGCAAGGTGCATAAATGTTTCCTCCTGTGAGTGTTTCTGTGGGTGTCTGTGTTTATGTCTTTGTGCTTTGGTTTGCGTCTCTATGAGTGTGTAGGTATTTTTTCTGTTGGTATCTCTGTGAGGGTGGGTGTGTATGTCTTTGTGCATTTTCTGTGGATGTCTGTGAGGGTGTGTGCATATGTATTTGAGCTTTTTCTATGGGTGTCTCTGTGAGGGTGGGCGTGTGTTTGTCTTTGTGTATTTTCTCTGGATGCCTCTGTGAGGGTGGGTGTGTATGTATGTGTTTTCTTTGAATGTCTCTGTGAGGGTGTGTGTGTGTGTGTGTGTGTGTGTGTATGTATGTCTGTGTTTTCTGTGGATGTCTCTGTGAGGGTGTGTATTTTCTGTGGGTGTCTCTGTGAGGGTGTGTGTATGTCTTTGTGTGTTTTCTGTGGATGTCTCAGTGAGGGTGTGTATGTATGTCTTTCTGTGGGTGTCTCTGTGTGTGTGTGTGTATGTCTTTGTGTGTTTTCTGAGGCTGTCTCTATTGGTGTTTCCTTGGGTGTATGTGCAAGTTTGAGTTTGTGTGTGTGTGTCCATTGTCTGTTCTTTTTAGGACATTTTGACCTTACTACTGATTATTCACATCTTTCTACAGACTTTGAGACTAATGAGACCTTTCCGGAAGTCACCAATCTACCATTTAACCTTTAAATTATTGTTTAGGCAGCTCAGGGCCCTTCCTTTCAGCCACTGCATGCTGTTGTCATAATTTAGTTGGCATCTTCCTTTACAAAAAAATAATCAGAACTCCATATTTTGTTTTCTAAATCTCCTTTTTTTACAAAACTTTAGTCTACCTCATTACTTGTCAGATCAATGTAAACAAGTGCTAAGTGTCTGTGTCTGAGTTTCTTTGCGTGTTTGCTAGAGTGTCTATATGTGAACCCTTATGTGTGAGTGTTTCGGTGTATTTTACTACCTTTACAACATTTCCAAGTTTAAATAGACACTTAAGAATAAAGTGCATATACGTTTTAGTCACTTGGTCAAAAATTGCACATGTCAAAGGAGGGGGGGGGGGGGCCTGATCAATGGTTAAGTCAGGGGCCCCAAAATTTCTAGTGGCGGCCCTGCAGACAGACATATGCACATAGAGTCACAGACACACATATATACACAGTGAGACACACACTTGTATACACAGAGACACATGCACATACAGACACGCACTTGTATACACAGACAGAGACACATGTACATACAGACATACACACAGAGTCACAGACACACATATACACACAGTGAGACACACAATTGTATACACATACCCACACAGAGTCAGAGACATACATATATACACAGTGAGACACACAATTGTATACACGTACACACACAGAGTCACAGACACACATATATACACAGTGAGACATACATTTATATACACAGACTGAGACACATGCACAGACAGACATACGAACACAGAGTCAGACACACATATATACACAGTGAGACAAACACTTGTATAGACAGACAGAGACCATACAGAAAGACATACGCACACAGAGTCACAGACACAAATAAATACACAGTGAGACACACACTTGTATACAAAGACAGAGACACATGCACATACAGACACACACTTGTATACACAGACAGAGACACATGCACAAACAGAAACACACACACACACAGAGTCAGAGAAACACAAATATACACATACAGACATACATACATAGTGCGGCAGACACCCGTATGTACACAATGAGACACACACTTGTATACACAGACAGAGACACATGCACATACATATATACACACAGAGAGTCACAGACACACATATGTACACAGTGAGACACACACTTGTATAGACAGACAGAGACACATGCACATACAGATATACACACAGAGTCACAGACATACATATATACACAGTGAGACACAAACTTGTATACACAGACAGAGACACATTCACAGACAGATATACACACAGAGTCACAGACACACATATAAACACAGTGAGACACACACTTGTATACACATACAGAGACACATGCATATACAGACATATGCACAGAGTCACAGACATACATATATACACAGTGAGACACACACTTGTATACACATACAGAGACACATTCACAGACAGATATACACACAGTCACAGACATACATATATACACAGTGAGACACACACTTGTATACACAGACAGAGACACATTCACAGACAGATATACACACAGAGTCACAGACACACATATGAACACAGTGAGACACACACTTGTATACACATACAGAGACACATGCATATACAGACATATGCACAGCGTCACAGACACACATATATACACAGTGAGACACACACTTGTATACACATACAGAGACACATTCACAGACAGATATACACAGAGTCACAGACGACATACATATATACAGAGTGAGACACACACTTGTATACACAGACAGAGACACATTCACAGACAGATATACACACATAGTCACAGACATACATATAAACACAGTGAGACACACACTTGTGTACACATACGGAGACACATGCATATACAGACATATTCACAGTCAAAGACACACATTTATACACAGTGGACACACACTTGTATATACACAGAGAGACACATGCACAGACAGTCATACACAGAGTCACAGACACACATATATACACAGAGACACATGCACATAAAGACATACACACAGAGTCACAGACACACATATATACACAGTGAGACACACACTTGTATACACATACAGAGACACATGCATATACAGACATATGCATAGAGTCATAGACACACATATACACACAGTGAGGCACACACTAATATACACAGACAGAGACACATGGATATACAGACATACGCACACAGAGTCACGGACACACATTTATACACAGTGAGACACACACTTGTATACACAGAGACACATGCACAGACAGACATACACACAGAGTCACAGACACACATATATACACAGTGACACATGCACAGACAGACATACACACAGAGTCACATACATACATATATACACAGTGAGGCACACACTTGTATACACAGCCAGAGACACATGCACAGACAGTCATACACAGAGTCACAGACACACATATATACACAGAGACACATGCACATACAGACATACACACAGAGTCACAGACACACATATATACACGGTGACACATGCACAGACAGACATACACACAGAGTCACATACATACATATATACACAGTGAGGCACACACTTGTATACACAGCCAGAGACACATGCACAGACAGTCATACACAGAGTCACAGACACACATATATACACAGAGACACATGCACATACAGACATACACACAGAGTCACAGACACACATATATACACAGTGACACATGCACAGACAGACATACACACAGAGTCACAGACAAACATATATACACAGTGACACATGCACATACAGACATACACACAGTGTCATAGACACACAAATATACACAGTGAGACACACGTATACACAGACAGAGACACATGCACAGACAGTCATACACAGAGTCACAGACACACATATATACACATACAGACATACACACATAGTGCTGCAGACACACATCTTTACACAAAGAGACACATGTATATATTCAGAGAGAGACACATGCACATACAGACATACACACAGAATGTCACAGACACACATATATACACATACAGACATACACACATAGTGCTGCAGACACACATCTGTACACAAAGAGACACATGTATATATTCAGAGAGAGACACATGCACATACAGACATACACACAGAATGTCACAGACACACATATATACACATACAGACATACACACATAGTGCTGCAGACACACATCTGTACACAAAGAGACACATGTATATATTCAGAGAGAGACACATGCCCATACAGACATACAGGGAGTGCAGAATTATTAGGCAAATGAGTATTTTGACCACATCATCCTCTTTATGCATGTTGTTTTACTCCAAGCTGTATAGGCTCGAAAGCCTACTACCAATTAAGCATATTAGGTAATGTGCATCTCTGTAATGAGAAGGGGTGTGGTCTAATGACATCAACACCCTATATCAGGTGTGCATAATTATTAGGCAACTTCCTTTCCTTTGGAAAAATGGGTCAAAAGAAGGACTTGACAGGCTCAGAAAAGTCAAAAATAGTGAGATATCTTGCAGAGGGATGCAGCACTCTTAAAATTGCAAAGCTTCTGAAGCGTGATCATCGAACAATCAAGCGTTTCATTCAAAATAGTCAACAGGGTCGCAAGAAGCGTGTGGAAAAACCAAGGCGCAAAATAACTGCCCATGAACTGAGAAAAGTCAAGCGTGCAGCTGCCAAGATGCCACTTGCCACCAGTTTGGCCATATTTCAGAGCTGCAACATCACTGGAGTGCCCAAAAGCACAAGGTGTGCAATACTCAAGAGACATGGCCAAGGTAAGAAAGGCTGAAAGACGACCACCACTGAACAAGACACACAAGCTGAAACGTCAAGACTGGGCCAAGAAATATCTCAAGACTGATTTTTCTAAGGTTTTATGGACTGATGAAATGAGAGTGAGTCTTGATGGGCCAGATGGATGGGCCCGTGGCTGGATTGGTAAAGGGCAGAGAGCTCCAGTCCGACTCAGACGCCAGAGAGGTGGAGGTGGAGTACTGGTTTGGGCTGGTATCATCAAAGATGAGCTTGTGGGGCCTTTTCGGGTTGAGGATGGAGTCAAGCTCAATTCCCAGTCCTACTGCCAGTTTCTGGAAGACACCTTCTTCAAGCAGTGGTACAGGAAGAAGTCTGCATCCTTCAAGAAAAACATGATTTTCATGCAGGACAATGCTCCATCACACGCGTCCAAGTACTCCACAGCGTGGCTGGCAAGAAAGGGTATAAAAGAAGAAAATCTAATGACATGGCCTCCTTGTTCACCTGATCTGAACCCCATTGAGAACCTGTGGTCCATCATCAAATGTGAGATTTACAAGGAGGGAAAACAGTACACCTCTCTGAACAGTGTCTGGGAGGCTGTGGTTGCTGCTGCACGCAATGTTGATGGTGAACAGATCAAAACACTGACAGAATCCATGGATGGCAGGCTTTTGAGTGTCCTTGCAAGAAAGGTGGCTATATTGGTCACTGATTTGTTTTTGTTTTGTTTTTGAATGTCAGAAATGTATATTTGTGAATGTTGAGATGTTATATTGGTTTCACTGGTAAAAATAAATAATTGAAATGGGTATATATTTGTTTTTTGTTAAGTTGCCTAATAATTATGCACAGTAATAGTCACCTGCACACACAGATATCCCCCTAAAATAAACAAACTAAAAACTACTTCCAAAACTATTCAGCTTTGATATTAATGAGTTTTTTGGGTTCATTGAGAACATGGTTGTTGTTCAATAATAAAATTAATCCTCAAAAATACAACTTGCCTAATAATTCTGCACTCCCTGTACACACAGAATGTCACAGACACACATATATACACAGACAGTCATACACAGAGTCACAGACACACATATATACACATACAGACATACACACAGTGTCACAGACAGACATATATACACATACAGACATGCACACAGAGTGTCACAGACACACATATATACACATACAGACATACACACAGAGTGTCACAGACATACATATATACACATACAGACATACACACAGAGTATCACAGACATACATATATACACATACAGACATACACACACACAGAGTGTCACAGACACACATATATACACATACAGACATGCACACAGAGTGTCACAGACACACATATATACACATACAGACATACACACAGAGTGTCACAGACATACATATATACACATACAGACATACACACAGTGTCACAGACACACATATATACACATACAGACATACACACAGAGTGTCACAGACATACATATATACACATACAGACATACACACACAGTGTCACAGACACACATATATACACATACAGACATACACACAGTGTCACAGACAGACATATATACACATACAGACATGCACACAGAGTGTCACAGACACACATATATACACATACAGACATGCACACAGAGTGTCACAGACACACATATATACACATACAGACATACACACAGAGTGTCACAGACACACATATATACACATACAGACATACACACAGAGTGTCACAGACATACATATATACACATACAGACATACGCACAGAGTGTCACAGACATACATATATACACATACAGACATACACACATAGTGCTGCAGACATACATATATACACATACAGACATACACACAGAGTGTCACAGACATACACACACACAGAGTGTCACAGACACACATATATACACATACAGACATACACACATAGTGCTGCAGACACACATATGTATAGAGAGATACACACTCGTATATACAGAGAGAGACTCATGCACATACAGACATACACACAGAGTATCACAGACATACATATATACACATACAGACATACACACAGTGTCACAGACACACATATATACACATACAGACATACACACAGTGTCACAGACACACATATGTATAGAGAGACACACACTCGTATATACAGACAGAGACACATGCACAGACATACACATACACAGAGTGTCACAGACACAAATATATACACATACAGACATACACACATAGTGCTGCAGACACACATATGTATAGAGAGACACACACTCGTATATACAGAGAGAGAGACACATACACATACAGACATACACACATAGTGCTGCAGACAGACATATATACACATACAGACATACACACAGAGTGTCACAGACACACATATATACACATACAGACATGCACACAGAGTGTCACAGACACACATATATACACATACAGACATACACAGAGTGTCACAGACACACATATATACACATACAGACATACACACAGAGTGTCACAGACACACATATATACACATACAGACATACACACAGTGTCACAGACACACATATATACACATACAGACATGCACACAGTGTCACAGACATACATATATACACATACAGACATACGCACAGAGTGTCACAGACACACATATATACACATATAGACATACACACAGAGTGTCACAGACATACATATATACACATACAGACATACACACACACAGAGTGTCACAGACACACATATATACACATACAGACATACACACAGAGTGTCACAGACACACATATATACACATACAGACATACGCACAGAGTGTCACAGACATACATATATACACATACAGACATACGCACAGTGTCACAGACATACATATATACACATAGAGACATACGCACAGAGTGTCACAGACACACATATATACACATACAGACATACACACAGAGTGTCACAGACATACATATATACACATACAGACATACACACAGAGTATCACAGACACACATATATACACATACAGACATACACACAGAGTGTCACAGACACACATATATACACATACAGACATACACACAGTGTCACAGACACACATATATACACATACAGACATACACACAGTGTCACAGACACACATATATACACATACAGACATACACACAGAGTGTCACAGACACACATATATACACATACAGACATACACACAGAGTGTCACAGACAGACATATATACACATACAGACATACACACAGAGTGTCACAGACACACATATATACACATACAGACATACACACAGAGTGTCACAGACACACATATATACACATACAGACATACACACAGAGTGTCACAGACACACATATATACACATACAGACATACACACAGAGTGTCACAGACATACATATATACACATGCAGACATGCACACAGTGTCACAGACACACATATATACACATACAGACATACACACATAGTGCTGCAGACATACATATATACACATACAGACATACACACAGAGTGTCACAGACATACATATATACACATACAGACATACACACAGAGTGTCACAGACATACATATATACACATACAGACATACACACAGAGTATCACAGATACACATATATACACATACAGACATACACACATAGTGCTGCAGACATACATATATACACATACAGACATACACACAGTGTCACAGACATACATATATACACATACAGACATACACACAGAGTGTCACAGACACACATATATACACATACAGACATACACACAGTGTCACAGACACACATATATACACATACAGACATACACACAGAGTGTCACAGACACACATATATACACATACAGACATACACACATAGTGTCACAGACACACATATATACACATACAGACATACACACAGAGTGTCACAGACACACATATATACACATACAGACATGCACACAGTGTCACAGACACACATATATACACATACAGACATACACACAGAGTGTCACAGACACACATATATACACATACAGACATACACACAGTGTCACAGACACACATATATACACATACAGACATACACACACAGTGTCACAGACACACATATATACACATACAGACATACACACAGTGTCACAGACACACATATATACACATACAGACATACACACAGAGTGTCACAGACATACATATATACACATACAGACATACACACAGAGTGTCACAGACACACATATATACACATACAGACATACACACAGAGTGTCACAGACACACATATATACACATACAGACATACACACAGAGTGTCACAGACACACATATATACACATACAGACATACACACAGAGTGTCACAGACATACATATATACACATACAGACATACACACAGAGTGTCACAGACACACATATATACACATACAGACATACACACATATATACACATACAGACATACATACGCACAGAGTGTCACAGACATACATATATACACATACAGTCATACACACAGAATGTCACAGACACACATATATACACAGACAGTCATATACAGAGTCACAGACACACATATATACACATACAGACATACACACAGAGTATCACAGACATACATATATACACATACAGACATACACACAGAGTGTCACAGACACACATATATACACATACAGACATACACACAGAGTGTCACAGACACACATATATACACATACAGACATACACACAGAGTGTCACAGACATACATATATACACATACAGACATACACACACAGTGTCACAGACACACATATATACACATACAGACATACATACACACAGAATATCACAGACACACATATATACACATACAGACATACACACAGAGTGTCACAGACAGACATATATACACATACAGACATACACACAGAGTGTCACAGACAGACATATATACACATACAGACATACACACAGTGTCACAGACAGACATATATACACATACAGACATACACACAGAGTGTCACAGACATACATATATACACATACAGACATACACACAGAGTGTCACAGACATACATATATACACATACAGACATGCACACAGAGTGTCACAGACACACATATATACACATACAGACATACGCACAGAGTGTCACAGACACACATATATACACATACAGACATACACACAGAGTGTCACAGACATACATATATACACATACAGACATACACACAGAGTGTCACAGACATACATATATACACATACAGACATACACACAGAGTGTCACAGACACACATATATACACATACAGACATACACACAGAGTGTCACAGACATACATATATACTCATACAGACATACAGACATAGTGTCACAGACACACATATATACACATACAGACATACACACATAGTGTCACAGACACACATATATACACATACAGACATACACACACAGAGTGTCACAGACATACATATATACACATACAGACATACACACAGAGTGTCACAGACATACATATATACACATACAGACATACACACAGAGTGTCACAGACACACATATATACACACACAGACATACACACAGAGTGTCACAGACACACATATATACACATACAGACATACACACAGTGTCACAGACATACATATATACACATACAGACATACACACACAGTGTCACAGACACACATATATACACATACAGACATACACACAGAGTGTCACAGACACACATATATACACATACAGACATACACACACAGAGTGTCACAGACACACATATATACACATACAGACATACACACAGAGTGTCACAGACACACATATATACACATACAGACATACACACAGAGTATCACAGACATACATATATACACATGCAGACATGCACACAGTGTCACAGACACGCATATATACACATACAGACATACACACAGTGTCACAGACACACATATATACACATACAGACATACACACAGAGTGTCACAGACACACATATATACACATACAGACATACACACAGAGTGTCACAGACACACATATATACACATACAGACATACACACAGAGTGTCACAGACATACATATATACACATACAGACATACACACAGAGTGTCACAGACACACATATATACACATACAGACATACACACAGTGTCACAGACATACATATATACACATACAGACATACACACAGAGTGTCACAGACACACATATATACACATACAGACATACACACAGAGTGTCACAGACACACATATATACACATACAGACACACACACAGAGTGTCACAGACACACATATATACACATACAGACATGCACACAGAGTGTCACAGACATACATATATACACATACAGACACACACACAGAGTGTCACAGACACACATATATACACATACAGACATGCACACAGAGTGTCACAGACACACATATATACACATACAGACATGCACACAGAGTGTCACAGACACACATATATACACATACAGACATACACACAGAGTGTCACAGACATACATATATACACATACAGACATACACACAGAGTGTCACAGACACACATATATACACATACAGACATACACACAGAGTGTCACAGACATACATATATACACATACAGACATACGCACAGAGTGACACAGACATACATATATACACATACAGACATACACACAGAGTGTCACAGACACACATATATACACATACAGACATACACACATAGTGCTGCAGACACACATATGTATAGAGAGATACACACTCGTATATACAGAGAGAGACTCATGCACATACAGACATACACACAGAGTATCACAGACATAATTAATTAAATGCCCTATCCTCCTGGCTTGCTGGAAAACTTTAATAACTGGAGCCATAAAACTGGCTCAACACATAACTTTGTACAAATAATAACTGGAGCCATAGAACTGACTCAACAACATAACTATGTACAACTATAACTCTTAAATAACTTTGCATAAAACTGTAATACTTGAATAACCACGCAGACACAGATATATGGGAAAAGACCCGAAGATCGCATTTATTGTAGAACGTGAGAACCGGCTGGACTCAACGGGGCCAGCTAAAACATGTGGCGGCAATCTAGTTAGGAGTAGGAACCCCCTGGTAGGAAGAATGGACCGCGCCCGTGAATGCCCACACAAGCGGAGCTCAGCTGCCGCAGAAGCTTAGGGAGTTCTCGGCATCTTAGAATGGGAGGGACCCCAGGCGCGCGCCTGCAGAGATCACCCTCCCCTGGGCAGCCGTCACTCTACTTCTGATGGCAAACCGGGGCGCGGACCAACCGCCTAACCAGGGTGTAAAGTAACGATCTCCGAACCAGTAGGACCAGGTGTGACTAGACGCGTCTCCATGCCACTACCTGGGGAGTCAAAAACTACCGTCCTTGGACTTAAGGAAACAAGCCGTGTAGCTCTCATCCAGCCTCGGACACCTAGCTGAAACACCCTGGTGATGTAGCAGCCTAAAGATTGCTGTATGAACAAGTGCAGGGAGGGAGGGAGGGACGCTGTGAAGACGAGCTGGAAAAGAGGGTTTGGGCCTTGGGAGCTGACTACTTAAAGGTAAGCTAAACCCCACCCTCACTAATGCAACATTGTTGCAACCTTCACAGCAGCACACTCCTAAGGGCCTTAATTATTATGGTCATTCTGGCCTATGCTGCCCTCCACTGTCTTAATTAATTAAATGCCCTATCCTCCTGGCTTGCTGGAAAACTTTAATAACTGGAGCCATAAAACTGGCTCAACACATAACTATGTACAAATAATAACTGGAGCCATAGAACTGACTCAACAACATAACTATGTACAACTATAACTCTTAAATAACTTTGCATAAAACTGTAATACTTGAATAACCACGCAGACACAGATATATGGGAAAAGACCCGAAGGTCGCATTTATTGTAGAACGTGAGAACCGGCTGGACTCAACGGGGCCAGCTAAAACATGTGGCGGCAATCTAGTTAGGAGTAGGAACCCCCTGCTAGGAAGAATGGGCCGCGCCCGTGAATGCCCACACAAGCGGAGCTCAGCTGCCGCAGAAGCTTAGGGAGTTCTCGGCATCTTAGAATGGGAGGGACCCCAGGCGCGCGCCTGCAGAGATGACCCTCCCCTGGGCAGCCGTCACTCTACCTCTGATGGCAAACCGGGGCGCGGACCAACCGCCACAAGAGATAGCCCAACAGGCTCACCTCTTGCCGCCACACCTATAGATGATTAAGTATAGCACGCCTCAAATTACAAAGGAACAGGTCAATGCCCCTCTCAGAGAGGTGCACCCCGTCCCTTCTGTAGAGGCACCTCTCAGCCGTTGATATGTTCCCATGTTCCACAACAAACCCTCCTGACTGCCCTAAGAAAATCCTTACTTCTCTGTTAATTTTCTTGCAGACCTGAAAAGCTGCGCGATGAGACTGCATATGGCGCCATTCTATCCTGGGGATGATGTTAGACCATCCTATCCTGACTTGGGGAATCCATGCCTGAATCGTGCGCAGATCCGACTGAATAACCGCACTGAGCTGCTTGCACGGTAGGAGCCCCATATCATTTCCACCTGCGTGGATGATAAGTACATGGGGTTTCTCCCACCTGCGCAAGGCCCCCTGCAGCAACTCAGGCAGAGCCTGCCACGTAAGCCCCCTGCGCCCTAACCACCTAACAGTGACTCGGGAAGAGGGGAACCCCAGCTGACGCCCATCAGGTCTCGCGATCGCCCGAAGCTCCGCCCAGTGGATGTACGAATGCCCCGTAATCCATACTCTCAGTGGACCGCTCCTTGGTCCTAAGAAAAGAAACAGAGGTTAACCATTGCATCTGCAAAACATAATCACTTCTAAACAGTCAAAGGCCTAACGTATAAAAGATACCTTTGCGACCTCCATCTCCCCAGAGCTCTAATATGGTCAGCCGACCATCCTAAACTAGCGGCAGTGGTGGCCGCGCCCACCCTAAAGGAATGGGGAGCAATGACCCTGGGATCAAGACCTGCCCTTGATGCTGCCCAGGCCAACACCTTCCTAAACTGGAATCTAGTCAACGGGGAACCGTCCTCGTGAACTAGAAATTGTGAGAAACCCTCAGGACGCACGTCCATATAGGCTTTAACCAGTCTGACCGGGCAGCAAACAGATTCATCATGGGCTGGCAAAGCCAACCAGGCACCTCTCCCTTCTTGGTCAGTTTTGGATCTGGGAAGAAGGACCAAGATAGACGACCCATCGTCTCTGACATGAGGCAGCAAAAGGCCGCCCGTCTTTTTCTTAGAGGGCGGGACAATTTCCCCTACCCTAAGAGCCCCGTGAAAAGCCAGCCCAAAGGCGGCTGAGAATAGGGCAGTTTCGTAGGCGGATGAACAGACCGCCGGCAAGACTCAGCACAACGTTACCAGACGCTCAATGGTAACTGGTTCCCTGAAATCCCTGACCCTGGGGGCCATACGCCCCCAGCCTCGAAGTACCTGCCTAACCAGAAAGGTCTTCGAGGCGTCAACAAGCCCATACAACTTGCAGAAAAAGGACACTGCCGCCAGGCGTGAACCCATCGCAGTCTTCGAAACACCATTACCTTTAAGTTCGGTAATCCATTCAAGCAAGCCCCACTGGTCCCCGTCACAGGAGGGACGGCACCTGAAGTCACAAAAGGCGATCCACTCCATCCAGTATTTCACATACGTAGCCCAGGTAGACGGAGCGAGGGAAGCCCGCACCATCGCAATCAAGGGGCCCCATCCAGCGCCACCTGCCATAAGTAAGTGGGACAGGACAATCCGTTAGCGTCCGCATCGGGCACCAGAGCATAAAATGCTTCCCATTGAAAACGGGAGAGCGCATCAGCAATCCTATTCTGGACGCCCGGAACATGCTTAGCACGGAACACAATATTCAGGTGCAGACACCTCAGCACCAACAGTCTCAAATACCGCACAACCGGAGGGGAACTAGATGATAGTCTGTTAACAGCATAAACAACGCTCATGTTATCTGTCCAGAAAACCACCTCACGGTCGCGAAGCTGATTGCCCCAAATGTCAAGAGCAACCAGTATGGGAAACAGCTCAAGAAGGCATAGGTTCCTGACCAAGCCTCTTTCTATCCACGCGGCGGGCCATGGGCCAGCGCTCCATTGCCCGGCCAAGAAAGCCCCGTACCCGTGGGACCCAGCCGCATCAGTGAACAACTGGATCGCCGCGTTAGAAGGAACAACCTCCCGCCACAGACAGATCCCGTTAAAGTGGAGAAGAAAATCTTCCCAGACCTTAAGATCTTCCACCATCTCAGCAGACACCCGGAACCTCCGGGTCTGCGATCTTTTCCCGCACAGCTGCCTCTCGAGCCTGCGGAGGAATATTCTACCCATAGGAATAATCCTGCCGGCAAAGTTCAGCAAACCCAATAGGATTTGAAGATCTTTTACGGAGCTATACAGCTCTGTTCTCATAGCGCGTACTGACTCCAACATGCGCTGAACTTTTTCAAGTGGCAGACGGCACTGCTCTGCCACCGAATCAACTTCAATGCCCAAGAAAGTAAGGCACGTGCAAGGACCCTGGGACTTGTCCTCCGCCAGAGGAACTCCCATTCTATCCATTAGAAACCTAGTGACTTTCATCAGGAAAGCACACTCAGATGATCCTTGTAACGGTACCAACAGGATACCAAGAGTTAACACCAGGGAACAATGTTCTGCATAGGGAAGCAGCAATTCACAACCCAGCCAGTTTTCAGGTTTAAACAGAATGAATTTTATTAAGGCTCATATGCCCAGTATTTATGCAGGTCTGACCCCCCCCCCAGAAGGGGGGTTGAAAGAATGTTGTACATTAGATGGAGGGAACACGCCCTTTTACATGATACAATAGAATACCTTGCTCAAGCTGATAACAATTTAAACACAGACACACACTTGGCTTTCCTTATCATCTAGGGTCTGCTCTCTGAGGTTGATTAAACAATGGACTGTGTATCAATAACATTAATGACAGTGCACAATAGCTGAGGCTAAAGCTGAACACAGTTAACTCTTTCAGTGCTGACAGAAGGGTCTGTCACATCTACATAGTACAATATACAGCCTATAGACAACCTTTCTTACGTTATAGTCCAGAAGTGGCTAGGTTTGCCACAATGCTCCCCCAGAACCAAGCCGGCATACACAGTCTGATCCCAACGGATCGGCTTGGGGATGTCCGGGGCGACAACTTTCGGCTCAAGTAAGCTACGGGGTGTTCTCCGCCATCTGCTCCAACTTGGCTCAGTACTGCCCCCACCCCAAACATGGAAGCGTCTCTTCCCGGAGGGACTGGGCTTGGGTAGTCACAGGGTTAACATCAGCGGGATCCATGGGAGCATAGGCAGAAACAAGGGGGGCCAAGTCATTTCCAAGGAGAACATCAGCAGGTAAGTCCTTCTTGACCCCCACATTCACAAGTCTAGCGCCCACTCCCCAATCCAAATGTACCCTGGCAACAGGTAGGCGGAACACAGTGCCCCCTGCTACCCTCACAGCCACAGTGTCTCCAGTGTGCTGTTTCTCAGGCACCAAGTTCTCTTGAAGCAAGGTCATGGTAGCACCAGTATCCCGTAGACAACTGACCTCCTTCCCATTCAATTTAACCCGCTGCCGGTTATTCCGGTGGGCAGCTTGCACGGGGTCTGCTTCATGTAGGCTGCCCCAGCATTCTGGCGCCTCTACGTAGCGGGCCGCAGGCTGAGGATTATGTGGGATTCCGCCGGCGGGTCTTCTCCAGGACTGTGCTTGATTTGCTGCGTTTAGGGGACACTCTGGTCTTTTGTGCCCTAGTCGCTTACATCCAAAGCACCGAATAGGTTGTGAGTAGCCCCGCAAATTGAACCGGGCTCTCTGAGGGTAGTTCGTGGCCGGAGGCCGTGTGATATAGCGGTGCGCTGGGGGCTGGTAACTGGCCGCTGCTGGGGTGACTGGGGGTCTGTACTCCACTCTAGCAGTGGGCAATCGGTATACCGCTCCCCCTGCCCCTCGTACTGCCACGGATCCGCCCGTGTGTACTGTATCCGGCACCAAATGGGGAGCTATCAGGGTTAAAGTAGCTCCCGAATCCCGAAGTCCCTGGACCTCCTTCCCCTCTACGGTCCCCAGCTGGCGGGGATGTTGCCAGTTATCGGCGGCCCGGACCGACATCACCTCATGCAGAATTCCCAGGGGTTCCTCGGCTTGGGTGCTCAACACCTCATGAGCGGCTGGCTCCGTTTGGTAATGGTGAGCAGCCGCCCTTGGGGCCTGGTTCTGTCTGACCTGGTTCCAAGCTTGTCTGCTCCGATTTTGGGTGCACTCACGTGCCATATGTCCCCACTGCTTGCAGGTGTGGCATTGTATATTCGCCCGTCCGTTGTTAGGCTGTAGTCCATGGTGCCTCCTGGCATCAAAATGCTGGTCTGCTAATCTGGCTGCTTCGGTTAAGGTGAGGGGTTTTCGATCTCTCACCCATTCTTGGGCTTCTGGGGACAAGCCGTTAAAGAATTGCTCCAACAGCATCAGTTGTCGCAATTCTTCCATGGTGGTAGCTTGGCTGGCCTGTATCCACCCTTGAGATGCTTGATCCAGCTTGTGGGCCCACTCTGCATGTGAATCTCTTTCTGGCTTGTGCAGGCCTCTAAACTTGCGCCGGTATGCCTCTGAGGTAATGGCATATCTTTCCAAGATCGCTCTCTTCACTTTAGCGTAATCCTTGCTGTCCTCCCTGGGTACAGCGCGATACGCTTCCGCTGCTCTACCGGCTAGCTTGCCTGCTAGCACCGGCACCCATACGGACTGTTCCAAATCATGTAACTCGCACAGTCTCTCAAAATCCTGTAAATACCCATCGATCTCATCCTTCTCCTCACAAAACATTTTAAATGCATGGTATGGGATTTTGGGTCTTACTGGGTTGCTGAGTGCGTCCAAAATGGATTCTGCTCGGGAGGATGCATTCCGCGGACTGTGTGCCATCACGTACTCCTGCACATCTGCCATTACCACGGATAGCATATCCCGTGGTACAGGTTGGGGTAAAAATTCCAGCCTGGTCCTCATTTCCCTCTGGTATAGGGTCTCCTCCATGGCTGCTGGAGGCGTAGCGCTGCGAGCTCTGTCTCCCTCCATCAGCTCAGTAATTAATATAGCCTTGGGTTTGCTGCTGCCTATCTTTCCCCTGGCTTCTAGCAGTTCCTTTAACGTTTGTCTCTTTAGCTTAGAAAAATCCATCTCCATTCACTTTGGTCCCTGGTACTCCTTCCATCTTAGTCAGTATTGTAATAATCCCCCTCTTCCTGAGGTTACTGGCTTGTGTAGTTGCTCTTCTGGGCGATAAGGTTCATTCCGTCACTTGCCACCAATTGTAACGGTACCAACAGGATACCAAGAGTTAACACCAGGGAACAATGTTCTGCATAGGGAAGCAGCAATTCACAACCCAGCCAGTTTTCAGGTTTAAACAGAATGAATTTTATTAAGGCTCATATGCCCAGTATTTATGCAGGTCTGACCCCCCCCCAGAAGGGGGGTTGAAAGAATGTTGTACATTAGATGGAGGGAACACGCCCTTTTACATGATACAATAGAATACCTTGCTCAAGCTGATAACAATTTAAACACAGACACACACTTGGCTTTCCTTATCATCTAGGGTCTGCTCTCTGAGGTTGATTAAACAATGGACTGTGTATCAATAACATTAATGACAGTGCACAATAGCTGAGGCTAAAGCTGAACACAGTTAACTCTTTCAGTGCTGACAGAAGAGTCTGTCACATCTACATAGCACAATATACAGCCTATAGACAACCTTTCTTACGTTATAGTCCAGAAGTGGCTAGGTTTGCCACAATCCTGTCCGCCCAACCAGCAGAAAATCATCCAAATAGTGTGCCAGGCCGTCGAATCCGGCCACCTCCGCAATGGCCCAGTGCAAGAAGCAGCTGAAAGCCTCGAAGTAGGCACACGAAATTGAGCACCCCATGGGCAAGCATTTGTCCACGTAGTACTGCCCCTCAAAATAGCACCCCATAAGCCTAAAAGAGGAGGGGTGAATGGGCAGGAGCCGGAAGGCGGATTCTATATCCAGCTTTGCCATCAGAGCTCCGGCCCCCGCCCTGTGAACTAGCCCCAATGCCTCATCAAATGATTGGTAAAAAACTGAGCTCAGTTCAGGGGGGATGGCGTCATTCACCGAACGACCCTTCGGGAAGGACAGATGTTGGATGAGCCGGAATTTACCCGGCTCCTTTTTTGGAACTACCCCCAAGGGTGATACAACCAGCCCTGGGAGGGGAATATCCTCAAATGGGCCTGCCATACGACCCAACCCAATTTCTTTATTCAGTTTATCCCGCAAAACCCCGGGAAACTGATACGCGGATTTTAGGTTCCTGCGTGACAAGGAACCCTCCACGTGCGATCCGACTGGGATAACAAATCCTGACCGCAGACCGCCACCAAGCAGCAAGGCGGCCTCCTTAAATGGGTATAGCAGCAGCCACTTCTCAATTACGGCCACCTTCAGAGGTGTGGCCGCCCTTACCGACAGGGAAAGGTTTGGAGCCGGCTGCTGGTCTCTCCTGGGAACGACCCGCGTCCTGGGTTCTGGTACACTCGGACCCCGAGTGGCCGCCATCGCAGGTTCTGCACGCGTGCCGAAATGCGCATGCCGCTCCCCTGGTACACGATTTGTCCTGGAAGCGCCAGCACAGCCCTGTGGCCCGCCGTCGAGAGCGCTGCGAGGCCTTAACGCCCCCCGATGCTCCGACTACTATAGCAGGCGCCGCCTGTTTTTCAGGACCCAATTGCGCCCACAAACGAGAATCAACGTCACCGAAAGTAAGAAGAGGGTTCCCAACCATCTTTCTACGGAAGGCAGCGTCGTAATCCCGCCAAGCTCCATCTCTGTACTTCTCGTACACTGTTTCAATGGAATCCTGATATTTCAGGATGTTCAAAGCTTGATCGGGAAATTTAGAGATATAACAGGACGCATAAACCCTAAAGCACTTGCGCCATTCCTCATAGGAATCAGGACGTTTAAATTTTTTCGGGCCCGTGCCATCATCCGCCATTTCTTTCTGGCGATAAGCCTCCGCAGAAAGCTCAAACATGTGCACGTACCTCCCACCCTGAATGCGCCGAACCATCTTAGATTTGAGATGTTCATGGAGGCTAAACGCAGGCCATGTGTCAGTGTCCCCATGTATAGCTGCCCTGCGCCTGTTCCCCATAACCGGGCTAACTAAGTCTGTTGACGCAGGAGGTGTCAACATAGGAACAGTGGGCTCCATGCGGGATGAACCAGGGGGGAGGGGGAGACCCATAGCCTTCCTTTCTTCCACTAACCATTTCACCATCCTATACATTCTTTTTTGCCCTTTCGCTTCCAACCCCAGGGATCTATCACTTTCAGAACCTGAATCATCCGAGGATGAACTTAAAACACTACGTTCAAAAGTAATAGTGTGCTTACCAGCTCCCAAGAGGCGTTGCACCGGGACAGGACCAGAAGAAGTGGACGGCTGTTCCTGAGACTGTGGCTCCCTTTCCACGGCACTGGGGGTGGCCTGGAGTGGCAGTAATGCAGTTCTGGGTTCCATAATGATCTGTGGAGAAAAATGTGAAAGAGGAGTACCCAGGGAAGGGGACGAAGGCCCACTAACCACATTACCACGGGACCCTAGGGAACTGGGGCTCCTGTGATCACTGCCACACTCCTCAATACCATCATCAACCATATCAGCCATACGCACATTCATCACTGCATTAGCAAACTGCACTTGTCTACTCTGTTCAGTCGCAGCCTGCGTGCCCTGACATAGACTGGGCATGATAACTGGGCCTTTCTTTGCTGAAGCCCTAGTAACAACACCTGGTGGAGCCCCGCTGAGGGCCACACCCGCGGGCGCCGCCTGCGCACCCTGTCGGGCGCTACGTTTGCTGCGTGACGCAGTACTACGGCGTCTGCTAGGCCGCGATGTATTCGCGGGCCGACGCTTGCCCCCGGCCTGCGCGATTGCGGCCTGAGGCCCTGCGACTTGTTGCGCAGTAGGCATATTCCCCGTCAGGCCTGCGGCCTGCTCATTAATGCCTGTTTCCCCAATCTGGGCCCTCCCGGGCGAACGTGTCCTTGTTCCTTGCCCCTCAGAAACCACTTGCCCCTCAGACACACCATTTGCCCTGATCGGAGCACCGTCAAGTGCTAACATACCCCCGGTCAGGCTTGCGGCCTGCTCATGAGATCCCTCATGCAACCTTCTACCCCTTTCAATGGCCGCCAAATCAGTGTCCCCTCGCGGGCGCTGAGTAATTGAGCCTCGCTGCGCACCCCCCCGCGGGCGTCGCCCCCCCCCCGGGGTACCCCTCTCTTACCTGTGTACCCCGGCGGAGACGACGATGCTGCCCGCTTGCCTCTGGATTCCGGAATGGCGTTCCCGGACGTGACGTCACCGGAAGTGACGTCACCGGAAACGGCCAAACCGGAAGAGACGGGCTCTGAAGGAGCCATGGATACCCGCGTGGGCGCACATACAGACATACACACAGTGTCACAGACACACATATATACACATACAGACATACACACAGAGTGTCACAGACACACATATATACACATACAGACATACACACAGTGTCACAGACACACATATATACACATACAGACATACACACAGTGTCACAGACATACATATATACACATACAGACATACGCACAGAGTGTCACAGACACACATATATACACATACAGACATACGCACAGAGTGTCACAGACATACATATATACACATACAGACATACGCACAGAGTGTCACAGACATACATATATACACATACAGACATGCACACACACAGAGTGTCACAGACAGACATATATACACATACAGACATACACACAGAGTGTCACAGACACACATATATACACATACAGACATACACACAGAGTGTCACAGACACACATATATACACATACAGACATACACACAGTGTCACAGACATACATATATACACATACAGACATACACACACACACAGTGTCACAGACACACATATATACACATACAGACATACACACAGAGTGTCACAGACACACATATATACACATACAGACATACACACAGAGTGTCACAGACACACATATATACACATACAGACATACACACAGAGTGTCACAGACACACATATATACACATACAGACATGCACACAGTGTCACAGACACACATATATACACATACAGACATACACACAGAGTGTCACAGACACACATATATACACATACAGACATGCACACAGTGTCACAGACACACATATATACACATACAGACATACACACAGAGTGTCACAGACACACATATATACACATACAGACATACACAAAGAGTGCCACAGACACACATATATACACATACAGACATACACACAGAGTGTCACAGACACACATATATACACATACAGACATACACACAGAGTGTCACAGACACACATATATACACATACAGACATACACACAGAGTGTCACAGACACACATATATACACATACAGACATACACACAGAGTGTCACAGACACACATATATACACATACAGACATACACACAGAGTGTCACAGACACACATATATACACATACAGACATACACACAGAGTGTCACAGACATACATATATACACATACAGACATACACACAGAGTGTCACAGACATACATATATACACATACAGACATACACACATAGTGCTGCAGACACACATATATACACATACAGACATACACAGAGTGTCACAGACACACATATATACACATACAGACATACACACACACAGTGTCACAGACATACATATATACGCATACAGACATACACACAGAGTGTCACAGACACACATATATACACATACAGACATACACACAGAGTGTCACAGACACACATATATACACATACAGACATACACACAGAGTGTCACAGACACACATATATACACATACAGACATACACACAGTGTCACAGACACACATATATACACATACAGACATACACACAGAGTGTCACAGACACACATATATACACATACAGACATACACACAGAGTGCCACAGACACACATATATACACATACAGACATACACACAGAGTGTCACAGACACACATATATACACATACAGACATACACACAGAGTGTCACAGACACACATATATACACATACAGACATACACACATAGTGTCACAGACACACATATATACATATAAAGACATGCACACATAGTGCTGCAGACAGACATATGTACACAGAGAGACACACACTCTTAAATACAGAGAGAGACACATGCACAGACATACACACACACAGAGTGTCACAGACACACATATATACACATACAGACATGCACAGACATACACACACACAGAGTCACAGACACACATATATACACATACAGACATACATATATACACATACATACATACAAACATAGTGCTGCAGACACACATATACAGTATATATATAGAGAGAGAGAGACACACACTTGTATATACAGAGAAAGACACATCTAAATAAAAACATACGCACAGAGTGTCACAGACACACATATATACACATACAGACATGCACAGAGTGTCACAGACACACATATATACACATACAGACATACACACATAATGCTGTAGACACACATATATACACATACAGACATACACACAGAGTGTCACAGACATACATATATACACATACAGACATACACACAGAGTGTCACAGACATACATATATACACATACAGACATACACACAGAGTGTCACAGACACACATATATACACATACAGACATACACACAGAGTATCACAGACACACATATATACACATACAGACATACACACAGAGTATCACAGACACACATATATACACATACAGACATACACACAGAGTGTCACAGACACACATATATACACATACAGACATACACACAGAGTGTCACAGACACACATATATACACATACAGACATACACACAGAGTGTCACAGACACACATATATACACATACAGACATGCACACAGTGTCACAGACACACATATATACACATACAGACATACACACAGAGTGTCACAGACACACATATATACACATACAGACATACACACAGAGTGCCACAGACACACATATATACACATACAGACATACACACAGAGTGTCACAGACACACATATATACACATACAGACATACACACAGAGTGTCACAGACACACATATATACACATACAGACATACACACAGAGTGTCACAGACACACATATATACACATACAGACATGCACAGACATACACACACACAGAGTCACAGACACACATATATACACATACAGACATACATATATACACATACATACATACAAACATAGTGCTGCAGACACACATATACAGTATATATAGAGAGAGAGAGAGAGAGACACACACTTGTATATACAGAGAAAGACACATCTAAATAAAAACATACGCACAGAGTGTCACAGACACACATATATACACATACAGACATGCACAGAGTGTACACATACAGACATACACACATAATGCTGTAGACACACACTAGACAGTGGAGGGCAGAATAGCCCGTAACAAACATAAGAATTAAGGCCCTTAGGAGTGTGCTGCTGTGAAGTGGCAACAATGTTGCATTAGTGTGGGTGGGAATTTAGCTTACCTATAAGAAGCTAGGTTACAGGCCCCAGACCCTCTTTCCAGCTCGTCTTCACAGCTTGCAGGATCTTCATTTTGTCTGATATCAGTGTGCTGCAGCATGGATCGCTCGGCCGGAGTACCTGTGAGGATAGAAGAGTTGGAGGAGCTGATGATAGGGGACTTTGACTCAGAGGCGGATGTCATACCGCCATCAGCCCGAGACACGGTGAATTGTGCCCCGGTCTCTTCTTTGTATCCCGAGGTGCGTGTGATCCCCCCCTCTCAGGCCCCTCTGCCTGTGTCATCCATCCATCTTGTCCCCCTCCCCTTTCTTCCCCTGTTCATCCAGTGGTTGGGCCCGGGGTCGTTGTCCCTCCATCCCAAATCCCCCCCCAATGTGTCGGTGGCTGGAGCTAGTGGGAGCATCTTGGCCTTACCTTCACCATCGGTTACCTTATCCGGCGATGCGGTGTCGGCTGCAGTTGCGCCCCTTCAGTCCCTGGCTTCGGTCCTGTAGGGCGGCGGTCTCCCTCTGGCCGTTTGCGGGATTCGGATCTCCTCTGCCATCTCCGGCTCATCGGTCAGCGTCTGCGGCCCGAGAATCTTCATCCATGCGGGCGGCCATGTCCGCTTCAGATGATGTCACTTACGGTTTGGCCGTTTCTGGTGATGTCACGTCCGGTAACGTCACTTCCGGTATGGCCAATCGGGAACAGGCAGCAAAGCGGGCAGCATCGTCTTTGCCTCCGGGGTGCCCAGGTAAGAGAGGAGTACCCTGGGGGGTGAGGCCCATGGGGGGGGCGCAGCTTGCCACTGAGGATCAGCGCTCGTGTGGGGGCAATGTGATTGGTACTTTAGGGGGCAAAAGGCGCAAGCCACGTGGGGACATTTTGCAGGGTGGTGAACTTCCTGTCAGGGCCATTACTGGAGATTATGAGCAGGCCGCAGGCCTGACTGGGGGTACGCCAGCTACATTGGATACGTTAGGGCCTCAGCAATTATCTAGTCAGACAGGGGGTAAGAAGCGGGCCAGTGGTAATTCACGGCCTAGTAGGAGCCGTGCGGCCACATTGCAATGCAATCATAGTGCATCACGGGGCACAAGTGGGTCGTCCGAGGGTGTGTGTCCCAGCGGGGCCTCTCCGGGTGTCACTACTAGGGACTCTGCTAAGAAGGTCTCTAGCATTCTGCCCAGCTTATGTCAGGGATCCGCAATATGTGCAGAACAGGGTCCTAGCAGGCAAGTTCAGTTTGCTAATGTGGTGTTGGATGTACAAGTGGGCAGTGTGTCTGAGATGATGGAGACTGCGTGTGGCTCAGGGCACAGGAGTGATAGCCCAGGGGGGATTGATGCCATGTTTGATTGGCCCTTGTCCTCCCCCCGTGGTACTCCTCTCTCTTAATTTTCGTTTCAGGATACCATGGAGTCTTAAAGTATGTTGGTAGCCATGTAGCCCTGGCCAGGTGGTCGCGGCGATGAGGAGCAGAATCGTGAGCAGCCATAAACTTTTTCCGGTCTCCTGCCTGTGCAGCGTCCTCTGGGAACTGGTAAGGCCATTTTGACTTCCGGGCTTAGGGTGTTTAGTTAATCGTCTGATGATTCTGGGTCTGAAAGTGATAGATCACTGGGGTTGAAGGCCAAGGGACAGAAGAGAATGTATAGGATGATGAAATGGTTAGTTAAGGAAAGAAAGGCCATGGGTCTCCCCCTCCCCCCTGGTTCATCCCACATGAAGCACTGTGTTCCGTTGCCGACACCTCCCGCGCCAGCGGGGTTGCTAGCTCTGAGGCGACAACTAGAAGTAAGGCGGCTATGTATGGGGACACCCATCCGTGGCCCTCATTCAGCCTTCATGAGCATCTCAAATCCAAAATGGTTAGATGGATTCAGGAAGGTAAATATGTCCACATGTTCGAACTCTCTGCCGAAGCCTATCGCCATAAAGAAATGACGAAGGACAGTACGGGCCTCAAGAAGTTCAAAAGGCCTGATTCGTTTGACGAGTAAATGTTTTCGTTTGACAGTGTAAATGTTTTCGGGTGTATGCCTCGTGCTATATCACTAAATTTCCAGATCAGGCATTGGAAATTCTGAAATATCAGGATGCCTGTCATGATTCTTACCGTTCATCGCCGTGTCACCGCGGCTCCCGGATCTCCTCTATGTGCAATCCTCCGACACTCCCTCTGATGTCACGGCTCCTCTCTGCCTTCAAATCTCGGCAGGAGATCTCACTCGGGGCCCGTTTGTTCGTTTGACTCCGGTGCTGTGAGTACTTTTGTCTGAACCTGAATCTGACATTGCTTATACCTGTACCCTCTATCTGACTCCTGGATATCGACCATTGCCTGCCTGACCTTGCTTTTGCCTTGACCCTCAATCTTTACAAACCTGCTTAAAGGGACATAATCTTTTATTTGTTACAAATCTGCTAAAAATAACTTTATCATTTGTTTGTTGCTAAACCTGCTTAAAGGGACATTTTCTTTTGTTTCTTACAAATCTACTAAAGAGAACATTTAACTTTTGTTTGCTGCAAACCTGCTTAAAGGGACGCTTATCATTTATTACAAATCTACTAAAGAGAACATTTATCTTTTGTTTGCTGCAAACCTGCTTAAAGGGACGCTTATCATTTATTACAAATCTACTAAAGAGAACATTTATCTTTTGTTTGCTGCAAACCTGCTTAAAGGGACGCTTATCATTTGTTACAAATCTACTAAAGAGAACACTTATCTTTTGTTTACTGCAAACCTGCTTAAGAGGATATTTATTATTTGAATCTGCATTATTTGTTTCCTGAGTGGGTCACGTCCTGGTTATTTCTCAGTGTGCTAGCGTGTGCTTTATTTTTTCACGCTAGCAGCTGGGTTAAATCCTGGGCTGATTCAAATACGGCTGACAATGCCATTGAAACCGTTTATGAACGGTATTGGGAAGGGGCGTGGCGTGACTATGACGTGGCATTTCGGCGGAAGAAGGCTGGTAACCCACTTCTGTCTTTCGGGGACGTAGACTCGCGGCTATAGGTGCAGTTGGGGCCTGAAAAGCAGGTCATACCTGGGCAGGTGCCCACAGGACCTTTCGGCAATAGAGCCCCTCAGCGTTCTTGATGGTGTCCCACGGTGGTTTGCTGGCGATTCCAGGATAACCTCTGCACCAAGGGAACAGCGTGCGCATTCCGCCATGCTTGTAAGCACTGTGGGGGTGGCCACTCTGGTTCTGAGTGCACCAGATCCCAGCCTTTCATTGCTGGAAAGGGTGGCCACCCCACTGAGGGTAGCCGTAATTGAGAGATGGTTGTTGCTTTATCCTGATTGGGGGGGCCGCCGATTTACTTGGCGCTGGTCTCCGATGTGGATTAACTATCCCCGTCAGCTCAGCAGTTGTGGGTTCCTCGGTTCGTAGGAATCTGAAATCGGCATATCAATTTCCCAGCATCGTGAGAGAGAAAGTGGGCAAGAAAATAGCTTTGGGCCGCACGGCCGGCCCATTTGGGGAGATTCCGATTCCGGGGTTGGTCATCTCTCCTTTAGGGGTCATTCCAAAGAAGGTGCCGTGTAAGTTTCGGCTCATTCAGCACCTTTCCTTTCCAAAGGGGCGGTCGGTTTAACAATGCTATTTCTCCTGAATTTAGTTCGGTTCATTACCAGTCCTTCGATGACGCGGTTGTGCTGGTCCGAAGGGCTGGGGCAGGGGCTCTTTTGGCGAAACTGGATGTGGAATCTGCTTTTCGGCTCCTTCCCATTCACCCCTCCTCCTTTTGCCTCATGGTGTGTTGGTTTGAGGAAAAGTATTTTGTAGACAAATGCTTGCCTATGGGTTGCTCCATCTCATGTGCCTATTTTGAAGCTTTCAGTTGTTTCTTGCACTGGGCCATTGCGGCGGTTGCTGGTTTTGATGGCTTGGCACACTACCTGGATGATTTCCTGCTTGTAGAGCGTGCCGAGTCTGCTGACTGCGCCTTCATGATGAAGGTCACTAGATTCCTGCTGGCCAGAATGGGTGTCTCTTTGGCGAAGGACCAGAGTATGTGCCTTACTTTTCTGGGCATAGAAATCGACTCGGTGGCAATGAAATGTCCCTTGCCACAGGATAAAATTGCCCTCATGTTGGGGGCTGTCAGGTCCATGAAATTGGAGCCTTACAGGTTGAGCCTCCTGAATTTCGCAGGCATGATTATTCCCATGGGTAGGATATTCCTTCGACTTCTTAATGGCAGTTGTGCGGGGAGCGCACGTGTGTCAGCCAAAATGGTTGATGACCTCGCAGTATGAGAGCATTTTCTGAGCCATTTTAATGGTATCAGCCTATGGCGGAAGGCCATTTCTTCCAACTCAGTGATTCAGCTGTTCACAGACGTGGCAGGGTCCCACAGGTATGGTTCCTCTTTGTATGCTCAATGGAGTGCCTGCCCGTGGCCTCAGTCATGCGATGAAAAGGGGCTTTTCTGTATCTTTTGGAACTTTTCCCCATCATAGTGGCCATTGAGGTTTGGGGCGAGCAGCTCTGAGACCACAAAGTGGTATTCTGGATGGATAACAGAAGCGTGGTCTTTGCCATTAACAAGCTCTCGTCTGGGTCTCCTCCGGTGATGTGATACTTAAGGCGCCTGGTGCTAAGGTGTCTGCACCTGAACATTGTGTTCTGTGCTAAGCATGTCTCTGGCGTCCAGAATAGGATTGCTGATGCGCTCTCCCGTTTTCAATGGGAAACTTTCTATGCGTTGGTTCCTAATGGCAGGTGGCACTGGATGGGAACCTTTGATCGCTATGATCCGTTCTTCACTGGCCCCTTCTACATGGAACACTTATATGAAGCACTGGTCTGAGTGGATCGCTTTCTGAGATAAGATGGGCCGGCCATCTTGTGATGGTGACCAATGGGGTCTTCTGGAGTGGGTATCGAAAGGAGAGGTTGGTTCTTGACTGACCGCCGTGTCCTTCTTCTGTAAGCTATATGGCCTTGCTAACTCTTCAAGAAACTTCCTGGTTAGGCAGGTATTGAGGGGTTGGGGGCGTATGGTGCCCAAAACAAAGGACGTTAGGGAAGCCATCACAATCGAATGATTGGTTGTCCTGTGTCAAGCTTTGCCGGCAGTGTGTTCTTCTGCCTATGAGGCTACCCTGTTCTCCGCCGCCTTCAGGTTGGCTTTTCACGGGGCACTCAGGGTGGGGGAATTGGTCCCCCCCTCGAGGAACAAGCCTGGAGGTCTTCAGACCTCTCATGTCAAGAACGACGAGTCATCTATTCTTGTGTTTATTCCCAGATCGAAGACCGACCAAGTAAGGAAAGGAATTTGGATGTCTTTACCGGCCCACGAGGGCTCAGCTTGTTGCCCAGTCAGCCTCCTTAGGACCTACATGGACGTGCATCAGGAGGGACCGTCACAGTTCCTTGTTCATGGGGACAGTTCCCCATTGACAAGATTCCAGTTCAGGAGAGTCCTGAGCATGGCAGCATCAAGAGTGGGCCTTTACCCGAGGGATATTGCTCCTCACTCATTCAGGGTTGGGGCGGCTACCACCACCATGGCTTTAGGCTGGTCTGCTGACCACATTCGATCACTGGGGAGATGGAGGTCTAAGAGATACCTGTTGTACATTAGGCCTTTAACTGTGTGAATGTTTTGTTTCAAATTGCGATGTTCCCTGTTAACTGTTGTTTCTTTGCAGGGCTGAGGGACGTACCATTGAGAGTGTGGATCACGGGTAACTCCTAAATCCATTGGGTGGAACTGAGAGGGATCGCGAGACCTGATGGACGCCAGCTGGGATTCTCTTCCTTTAGGGTCACCATTAGATGGCTAGGGCGTAGGGGTCTGACTTGGCAGGGTCTGTCTGAGTTATTGCACGGGGCGTTGCACAGTTGGGAGATTCCTCACGTTATGATATGGGGCTCTTGCCGTGCAAGCAGATCAGTGTGGTGATTCAGTCAGATCTGTGCATTTTTCAGACGTGGGTCCCTAAGGTTAGGGTGGTCCAATACCATCCCTAGAATTGAGTGGCACCATATGCAGTCCCACAGGGCAGCCTTCCAGGTCCGAAAGAAGCTTAGCAGAGAAGTTAGGATTTTCCTGGCCCAGTTAGAAGGTTTTGTTGTGGAACATGGGAACATCACAATTGCTGAGGGGAACCTCTACAGGAGGGATGGGGTGCACCTCTCTGAGAGGGGCATTGACCTGGTCCTGTGTAATTTGAGGCATGCTATTTTGTTATATCTATAAGGGTGGTGGCAAGAGCTGTGCCTGTTGGGCTGTCTCTTGTGGCGGTTGGCCCGCGCCCCGGTTTGCCATCAGAGGTAGAGTGACGGCTGCCCAGGGGGAGGGTAGTCTCTGCAGGCGTGCGCCTGGGGTCCCTCCCCCATTCTGATGATGCCGAGAACACCCTAAGCCTTCTTCATGCAGCTAAGCTCCGCTTGTGTAGGCATTCACGGGCGCGGCCCATCTTCCTAGCAGGGGGTTGCTTACTCTCCTAGCTAGATTGCCACCACCTGGTATAGGTTTGCCTTGTTGCTTCCAGACGGTTCTCTTGTTCCATAATAATAAACGTGACCCATGGGTCTTTTCCCACACTCTCGGCTAGATTATGAGTTTTGTGTTATGAGGGGTGCGGTACATACTTGCAAGTTATTGTCACTGCTCACTTACCTACAGTGCTGGTATTACAGGTTTACAGAAACCCAGCATTAAAAGGCAAGAAGTGAGCGTAGAGCAAAATTGTGCTCCACACCGCACTTCAATACCAGCGCTGCTTAAGTCAGCGGTGAGCTGGTTGTACGTGCTCGTGCATGATTTCCCCATAGACATCAATGGGGAGATCCGGCTGAGAAAAAGGTCCAACACCTGCAATAAAGCAGCGTAAAGCTCCGTAACGCAGCCCCATTGATTCCTATAGGGAAACACATTTTATGTTTACACCTAACACCCTAACATGAACCCCGAGTCTAAACACCCCTAATCTTACACTTATTAACCCCTAATCTGCCACCCCGACACCTACATTAGTCTTATTAACCCCTAATCTGCCGCTCCGGACATCGCCGCCACTATAATAAACATATTGACCCCCGCACTCCCGCATCGCAAACACTAGTTAAATATTATTAACCCCTAATCTGCCGCCCCAACGTCGCCGTCACTATACTATATTTATTAACCCCTGAATCTAAGTCTAACCCTAACACCCCCTAACTTAAATATAATTAAATTAAATCTAAATAAAACCTACTATTAATAACTAAATAATTCCTATTTAAAACTAAATACTTACCTGTAAAATAAACCCTAAGCTAGCTACAATATAACTAATAGTTACATTGTATCTAGCTTAGGGTTTATCTTTATTTCACAGGCAAGTTTGTATTTATTTTAACTAGATAGAAAAGTTATTAGTTATTAACTATTTACTAACTACCTAGCTAAAATAAATACACATTTACCTGTAAAATAAAACCTAACCTTAGTTACACTAACACCTAACCTAACCCTACAATTAAATAAATTCCCTACATTAAATACAATTAACTAAATTCAATTCAATTATCTAAATTACAAAACCCCCCCACTAAATTACAGAAAATAAAAAACAAATTACAAGATCTTTAAACTAATTACACCTAATCTAATAGTCCTATCAAAATAAAAAAGTCCACTCAAAATAAAAAAAAAAACCCTAGCCTAAACTAAACTACCAATAGCCCTTAAAAAGGGCCTTTTGCGGGGCATTGCCCCAAAGAAATCAGCTCTTTTACCTGTCAAAAAAAATACAAACAACCACCCCAACAGTAAAACCACCACCCACACAACCAACCCCCCAAATAAAACCCTAACTAAAAAAATCTAAGCTCCCCATTGCCCTGAAAAGGGCATTTGGATGGGCCATTGCCCTTAAAAGGGCATTTAGCTCTATTGCAGCCGAAACTCCTAATCTAAAAATAAAACCCACCCAATACACCCTTAAAAAATCCTAACACTAACCCCTGAAGATCCACTTACAGTTTTGAAGAGCCGACATCCATCCTCAACGAAGCCGGGAGAAGTCTTTATCCAAGCGGCAAGATGTCCTCAACGAAGCCGGCAGAAGTGGTCGGCAGAAGTGGTCCTCCAGACAGGCAGAAGTCTTCACCCCGACGACATCTTCTATCTTCATCCTTCTGACGAGGAGCAGCTCCATCTTCAAGACATCCTCTTCAATCGACGGCTTCTTCTACAATGAAGGTTCCTTTAAATGACGTCATCTAAGATGGCGTCCCTTAGATTCCGATTGCCTGATAGAATTCTGTCAGCCAATCGGAATTAAGGTTGAAAAAATCCTATTGGCTGATGCAATCAGCCAATAGGATTGAGCTTGCATTCTATTGGCTGATTGGAACAGCCGATTGCATCAGCCATTAGGATTTTTTCAACCTTAATTCCGATTGGCTGATAGAATTGTATCAGCCAATCGGAATCTAAGGGACGCCATCTTGGATGACGTCATTTAAAGGGACAGTCAAGTCCAAAAAAACTTTCATTTTTCAAATTGGGCATGTAATTTTAAACAACTTTCCAATTTACTTTTATCAACAATTTTGCTTTGTTCTCTTGGTATTCTAGTTGAAAGCAAACCTAGGAAGGCACATATGATAATTTCTAAGCCCTTGAAGGCCTCCTCTATTTTATTTACTTTTCACAGCAGGGGAGAGCAAGCTCATGTAGGCCATATAGATAGCATTGTGATCACGCTCGTGGCTAGTGGCAGACACTGCACTAATTGGCTAAAATGCAAATCAATAGATAATAACTAAAAGTCATGTGATTAGGGGCTGTCAGAAGATGCTTAGATACAAGTTAGTCACAGAAGTAAAAAGTGTATTAATATAACTGTGTTGGTTTTGCAAAACTTGGGAATGGGTAATAAAGGGATTATCTATCTTTTTAAACAACAAAAAATCTGGTGTTAACTGTCCCTTTAAAGGAACCTTCATTGTAGAAGAAGCCATCGATTGAAGAGGAGGCTCCGTGCCAGATGTCTTGAAGATGGAGCCGCTCCGTGTCGGAAGGATGAAGATAGATGATGCTGTCTGGGTGAAGACTTCTGTCCGTCTGGAGGACCACTTCTGCCGACCTCGTTTAGGACATCTTGCCGCTTGGATGAAGACTTCTCCCGGCTTTGTTGAGGATGGATGTCGGCTCTTCAAAACTGTAAGTGAATCTTCGGGCGTTAGTGTTACAATTTTTTAAGGGTGTATTGGGTGGGTTTTATTTTTAGTTTAGAGGTTTGGGCTGCAATAGAGCTAAATGCCCTTTTAAGGGCAATGCCCATCCAAATGCCCTTTTCAGGGCAATGGGGAGCTTAGGTTTTTTTAGTTAGAGTTTTATTTAGGGGGTTGGTTGTGTGGATGGTTGGTTTTACTGTTGGGGGGTTGTTTGTATTTTTTTTTACAGGTAAAAGAGCTGATTTCTTTGGGGCAATGCCCCGCAAAAGGCCCTTTTAAGAGTTATTGGTAGTTTAGTTTAGGCTAGGTTTTTTTTTCTTTTTTGGGGGGGCTTTTTTATTTTGATAGGGCTATTAGATTAGTTGTAATTAGTTTAAATATCTTGTAATTTGTTTATTATTTTCTGTAATTTAGTGTTTGTTTGTTTGTTTTTTGTAATTTAGCTAATTGTATTGAATTTAAATAATTGTATTTAATTTATTTAATTGTAGTGTAATGTTAGGTGTTAGTGGAACTAAGGTTAGGTTTTATTTTACAGGTAAATGTGTATTTATTTTAGCTAGGTAGTTAGTAAATAGTTAATAACGATTTAGTAACTATTCTACCTAGTTAAAATAAATACAAACTTGCCTGTAAAATAAAAATAAACCCTATGCTAGATACAGTGGCCTCTATTTATCAAGCTGTCAACCGCAAATACGCTGGAATTCCGCAGCGTATTTGTGGCGAGCCTGATTCGCCTTAGTTATCAAAGGCTAGAGACCGGGAAAAGTAGAATTTAGTGACGTAACATACGATCCGCCGGACTCAGTCCAACACAGATTGATGCTTACGTCACTACAGATGTTCCGAACGCAAGTTCGGCACAATCTGACTACTTTTGCTAGTTATCAAAGATCTACCAGGTACGCTCGCCACTTTTCCGGCCCAGCGTACATGGTTTTCAATCCGCCGCCCTGGAGGCGGCGGATGCCATAGGAATCAATGGGAGTCTGACAGCAGCGAAAGCTTATGTTCGCTGCTGCCCGATATCCCATTGATTCCTATGGGAAATGTCTACACCTAACACCCTAACATGTACCCCGAGTCTAAACACCCCTAATCTGCCGCCCCCTACACCGCTGCCACCTACATTATACTTATTAACCCCTAAACCGCCGCTCCCAGAGCCCACCACCACTCTAATAAACTGATTTACCCCTAATCTGCCGCCCTGACACTGCCGCCACCTACATTATACTTATTAACCCCTAAACCGCCGCTCCCGGACCCCGCCGCAACTAAATAAAGTTATTAACCCCTAAACCGCCGTTCCAAGAGCACACCACCACCTACATTATATTTATTAACCCCTAATCTGCCCCCCCATACACCGCCGCCACTATATTAATTTTATTAACCCCTAAACCTAAGTCTAACCCTAACACCTCCCTAACTTAAATATTATTTAAATTAATCTAAATATATATTCCTATAATTAAATAAATTATTCCTATTTAAAGCTAAATACCTGTAAAATAAACCCTAAAAAAGCTACAATATAATTAATAATTATAGTTGTAACTCAGGTTAGGTTTTATTTTACAGGCAACTTTGTATTTATTTTAACTAGGTAGAAAAGTTATTAAATAGTTATTAACTATTTAATAACTACCTAGCTAAAATAAATACAAAATTACCTGTAAAATAAAACCTAACCTGAGTTACAACTATACCTAACACTACACTACAATTAAATAAATTAAATTAATTAACTACAATTACCTACAATTAAATAAAATTAACTAAAGTAGAAAAAAAAAACACTAAATTACAGAAAATAAAAAAAATTACAATAAATTTAAACTAATTACACCTAATCTAAGCCCCCTAATAAAATAAAAAAGCCCCCCAAAATAATAAAAATCGCTACCCTATACTAAATTACAAATAGCCCTTAAAAGGGCTTTTTGCGGGGCATTGCCCCAAAGTAATCAGCTCTTTTACCTGTAAAAAAAGAAATACAACCCCCTCAACATTAAAACCCACCACCCACACACCCAACCCTACTCTAAAACCCACCCAAACCCCCCTTAAAAAAACCTAACACTAACCCCCTGAAGATCACCCTACCTTGAGCCGTCTTCACCCAACCGGGCCTAAGTCCTCAACGAAGCCGGGGGAAGTGGTCCTCCAGAGGGGCAGAAGTCTTCATCCAATCCGGGCAGAAGAGGTCCTCCAGACGGGCAGAAGTCTTCATCCAGGCAGCATCTTCTATCTTCTTCCATCCGACGAGGAGCGGCTCCATCTTGAAGACATCCGACGCGGAGCATCCATCCAGACCGACGACTAATGACGAATGACGGTTCCTTTAAATGACATCATCCAAGATGGCGTCCCTTGAATTCCGATTGGCTGATAGAATTCTATCAGCCAATTGGAATTAAGGTAGGAAAAATCCTATTGGCTGATGCAATCAGCCAATAGAATTGAGCTTGCATTCTAGTTGCTGATTGGAACAGCCAATAGAATGCGAGGTCAATCCTATTGGCTGATTGGATCAGCCAATCGGATTGAGCTTCAATCCGATTTGCTGATTGCATCAGCCAATAGGATTTTTCCTACCTTTAATTCTGATTGGCTGATAGAATTCTATCAGCCAATCGGAATTCAAGGGACCCCATCTTGGATGACGTCATTTAAAGGAACCGTCATTCGTCATTAGTTGTCGGTCTGGATGGATGCTCCGCGTCTGATGTCTTCAAGATGGAGCCGCTCCTCGTCGGATGGAAGAAGATAGAAGATGCTGCCTGGATGAAGACTTCTGCCCATCTGGAGGACCTCTTCTGGCCGGATTGGATGAAGACTTCTGCCCCTCTGGAGGACCACTTCGCCCGGTTGGGTGAAGATGGCTCAAGGTAGGGTGATCTTCAGGGGGTTAGTGTTAGGTTTTTTTAAGGGGGGTTTGGGTGGGTTTTAGAGTAGGGTTGGGTGTCTGGGTGGTGGGTTTTAATGTTGGGGGGTATTGTAATTTTTTTTACAGGTAAAAGAGCTGATTACTTTGGGGCAATGCCCCGCAAAAAGCCCTTTTAAGGGTTATTTGTAATTTAGTATAGGGTAGGGATTTTTTTTATTTTGGGGGGCTTTTTTATTTTATTAGGGGGCTTAGATTAGGTGTAATTAGTTTAAAAATCTTGTAATTTTTTTTCATGTAATTTAGTGTTTGTTTTTTTGTACTTTAGTTAATTTTATTTAATTGTATTTAATTATAGGTAATTGTAGTTAATTAATTTAATTTATTTTAGTGTAGTGTTAGGTGCAATTGTAACTTAGGTTAGGATTTATTTTACAGGTAATTTTGTAATTATTTTAGCTAGGTAGTTATTAAATAGTTAATAACTATTTAATAACTATTCTACCTAGTTAAAATAAATACAAACTTGCCTGTAAAATAAAAATAAACCCTGAGATAGCTACAATGTAACTATTAGTTATATTGTAGCTAGCTTAGGGTTTATTTTATAGGTAAGTATTTAGTTTTAAATAGGAATAATTTATTTAATTATAGGAATATTTATTTAGATTAATTTAAATTATATTTAAATTAGGGGGGTGTTCGGGTTAGGGTTAGTCTTAGGTTTAGGGGTTAATTCATTTAATATAGTGGCGGCGGTGTAGGGGGGGCAGCTTAGGGGTTAATATGTATAATGTAGGAGGCAGTGGGCTCCGGGTGCGGCGGTTTAGGTGTTAAACATTTTATTTAGTTGCGGCGGGGTCCGGGAGCGGCGGTTTAGGGGTTAATAACTTTATGTAGGTGCGGCGGGGTCCGGGAGCGGCGGTTTAGGGGTTAAACATTTTATTTAGTTGCAGCAGGGTCCGGGAGCGGCGGTTTAGGGGTTAATAACTTTATGTAGATGCAGTGGGGTCCGGGAGCGGCGGTTTAGGGGTTAAACATTTTATTTAGTTGCGGTGGGGTCCGGGAGTGGCGGTTTAGGGGTTAATAACTTTATTTAGTTGCGGGGGGTTCCGGGAGCGGAGGTATAGGGGGTAAACAGTATAGTATAGTGTGGGTGCTTAGTGACAATATAGCAAGAAAGCTGTAAAAAAGCCGAAGAGCAGCGAGATCGATGACTGTTAGATAACAACAGTCCGCTGCTCATCGCCCCGTACTTGGTTCGCGGCTTTTTGACAGCTTTCTTGATAATTTTGGAGAGCGTATGAGCGTATGTTTTGTAGATTATCTATTTATAAAGTTTTTAAAAAAAAAAAAAATTTTAGTTTTGCTTATTTTTAAATAACATTGCTCAGATTTTCAGACTCCTAACCAAGCCCCAAAGTTTTATGTGAATACCGTCAGCTACCTTCTCCAGCTTGCTCCTGTTTGTGTAAAGGGTCTTTTCATATGCAAAAGAAGGGGGAGGGGGGAGTGTCTTATTTCTCACTTGCAGAGGGCTTTCCAGCTGCCTTTTCAACAAAGCTAAACTGAAAGCTTCTAAGTAAGTTTTTAAACAGTTTTATACTGGATTTTTATATCGGTATATTTGCATCTTATTCTTTATAGTAGTGTCTATTACATGCAGTTTTATGAAAATGAGTGTATACTGTCCCTTTAAGTTAGGGGATGTTAGGGTTAGACTTAGATTTAGGGGTTAATAAATTTTGTATTCTGGCGGAGACGTTGGGGGCGGCCGATTAGGGGTTAATAAATGTAGGTAGGTGGTGGCGATGTTAGGGGCGGCAGATTAGGGGTTAATAATATTTAACTAGTGTTTGCGAGGCGGGAGTGCAGCAGATTAGGGGTTAATAATATTTAACTAGTGTTTCCGAGGTGGGAGCGGCAGATTAGGGGTTAATAATTTTCTTTTAGTGTTTGCGATGCGGGAGGGCCTCAGTTTAGGGGTTAATAGGTAGTTTATGGGTTTTAGTGTACTTTTTAGCACTTTAGTTATGAGTTTTATGCTACAGCTTTGTAACGTAAAACTCATAACTACTGACTTTAGAATACGTTACGAATCTTGATGGGATAGACTGTACCGCTCACTTTTTGGCCTCCCAGGACAAGCTTGTAATACCGGCGCTATGGAAGTCCCATTGAAAAAAGACTATACGCAATTTGCGTAAGTTGATTTGCGGTAAGGCCAAAAAGGCGTGCGGTGCCCCTAAATCTGCAAGACATAATAGCAGCGGTAGTAAAAAAGCACCGTTATGAGACTTAACGCTGCTTTTTTACTCATAACGCAAGACTTGTAATCTAGCGGTCTGTGTTTTGTGTTTATTTATAAGTTATAAGTTATTATTATTATTGTTCAGTCAGTTCTATGACTGTTATGTAAAAATCCGGCAAGCCAGGAGGATAGGGCATTTAATTACTTATGTATACACAGAGAGACACACATATATACACATACAGACATACACACATAATGCTGCAGACACACATATGTATAGAGAGACACACACTCGTATATACAGAGAGAGACACATGCACAGAGTCACAGACACACATATACACACATACAGACATACACACATAATGCTGCAGACACACATATGTATAGAGAGACACACACTCGTATATACAGAGAGAGACACATGCACATACAGACATACACACAGAGTGTCACAGACACACATATATACACATACAGACATACGCACAGAGTGTCACAGACACACATATATACACATACAGACATACACACAGTGTCACAGACACACATATATACACATACAGACATACACACAGAGTGTCACAGACACACATATATACACATACAGACATACACACAGAGTGTCACAGACACACATATATACATATAAAGACATGCACACATAGTGCTGCAGACAGACATATGTACACAGAGAGACACACACTCGTAAATACAGAGAGAGACACATGCACAGACATACACACACACAGAGTGTCACAGACACAAATATATACACATACAGACATACACACATAGTGCTGCAGACATACATATATACACATACAGACATACACACATAGTGCTGCAGACAGACATATGTACACAGAGACACATGTATATACAGAGAGACACATGCACAGACATACACACACACAGAGTCACAGACACACATATTTACACATACAGACATACACACATAATGCTGCAGACACACATATGTATAGAGAGACACACACTTGTATATACAGAGAGAGACACATGCACATACAGACATACACACATAGTGCTGCAGACACACATCTGTACACAAAGAGACACATGTATATATTCAGAGAGAGACACATGCACATACAGACATACACACAGAATGTCACAGACACACATATATACACATACAGACATGCACACACACAGAGTCACAGACACACATATATACATATAAAGACATACACACATAGTGCTGCAGACAGACATATATACACATACAGACATACACACAGAGTGTCACAGACACACATATATACACATACAGACATACACACAGAGTGTCACAGACACACATATATACACATACAGACATACACACACACAGAGTCACAGACACACATATATACACATACAGACATACACACAGAGTGTCACAGACACACATATATACACATACAGACATACACACACACAGAGTCACAGACACACATATATACACATACAGACATACACACATAGTGCTGCAGACATACATATATACACATACAGACATACACACAGAGTGTCACAGACACACATATATACACATACAGACATACACACAGAGTGTCACAGACACACATATATACACATACAGACATACACACACACAGAGTCACAGACACACATATATACATATAAAGACATGCACACATAGTGCTGCAGACAGACATATATACACATACAGACATACACACACACAGAGTCACAGACACACATATATACACATACAGACATACACACACACAGAGTCACAGACACACATATATACACATACAGACATACACACAGTGTCACAGACAGACATATATACACATACAGACATACACACACAGAGTGTCACAGACACACATATATACACATACAGACATACACACAGAGTGTCACAGACACACATATATACACATACAGACATACACACAGAGTGTCACAGACAGACATATATACACATACAGACATACACACAGTGTCACAGACATACATATATACACATACAGACATACACACATAGTGCTGCAGACACACATATGTATAGAGAGACACACACTCGTATATACAGAGAGAGACACATGCACAGACATACACACACACAGAGTCACAGACAGACATATATACACATAAAGACATGCACACATAGGGGGGTAGTTATCAAGCCGTCAACCTCAAATACGCTGGAATTCCGCAGCGTATTTGTGGCGAGGCTGATTCGCCTTAGTTATCAAAGGCTCGAGACCGGCAAAAGTAGAATTTTGTGACGTAAGCTTCGATCCGCTGGACTCAGTCCGACACAGATCGATTCTTACGTCACTCCAGATGTTCCGCACACAAGTGCGGCACATTCTCACTACTTTTGCTAGTTATCAAATGACTACCAGGTACGCTCGGCACTTTTACGGCCCAGCGTACCTGGTTTTCAATCCGCCGCCCCTGGAGGCGGCGGATCCCATAGGAATCAATGGGAGTCTGACCATAGCGAAAGTACAAGTTCGCTGCTGCCCGACATCCCATTGATTTCTATGGGAGCTGTCTGCACCTAACACCCTAACATGTACCGCGAGTCTAAACACCTCTAATCTGTCCCCCCCTACACCGCCGCAACTAAATAAAGTGTTTAACCCCTAAACCGACGCTCCCGGAGCCCACCGCAAGCTATACTAAATATGTTAACCCCTAAACCGCCGCTCCCGGAGCCCACCGCAACTATAATAAATGTATTAACCCCTAAACCGCCGCTCCCGGAGCCCACCGCAAGCTACTCTATACATATTAACCCCTAAACCGCCGCTCCCGGAGCCCACCGCAACTATAATAAATGTATTAACCCCTAAACTGCTGCTCCATGAACCCGCCGCAACCTATATTAAATGTATTAACCCCTATCCTGCCCCCCCTACACCGTCGCCACCTATAATAAATTTATTAACCCCTAATCTGCCCCCCCTACACCGTCGCCACCTATAATAAATTTATTAACCCCTAATCTGCCCCCCCTACACCGTCACCACCTATAATAAATGTATTAACCCCTAATCTGCCCCCCCTACACCGTCGCCACCTATAATAAATGTATTAACCCCTAATCTGCCCCCCCTACACCGTCGCCACCTATAATAAATTTATTAACCCCTATCCTGCCCCCCACTACGCCGCCGCCACTGTAATAAAATTATTAACCCCTAAACCTAAGTCTAACCCTAACCCTAACGCCCCCCTAACTTAAATATTAATTAAATAAATCTAAATAATATTTTTATTATTAACTAAATGAATCCTATTTAAAACTAAATACTTACCTGTAAAATAAACCCTAATATAGCTACAATATAAATAATAATTATATTGTAGCTATCTTAGGATTTATTTTTATTTTACAGGCAACTTTCAATTTATTTTAACTAGGTACAATAGCTATTAAATAGTTATTAACTATTTAATAGCTTACCTAGCTAAAATAAACTGAAATTTACCTGTAAAATAAATCCTAACCTAAGTTATAATTACACCTAACACTACACTATACTTCAATAAATTATTCCTATTTAAAACTAAATACTTACCTGTAAAATAAACCCTAATATAGCTACAATATAATTAATAATTATATTCTAGCTATCTTAGGATTTATATTTATTTTATAGGTAACTTTGTATTTCTTTTAGCTAGTTAGAATAGTTATTAAATAGTTATTAACTATTTAATAACTACCTAGCTAAAAGAAATACAAAATTACCTGTAAAATAAATCCTAACCCAAGTTACAATTAAACCTAATACTACACTATCATTAAATTAATTAAATAAACTACCTACAAATAACTACAATTAAATTCAATTACATAAACTAACTAAAGTACAAAAAATAAAAAAAGCTAAGTTACAAAAAATAAAAAAATAAGTTACAAACATTTTAAAAATATTACAACAATTTTAAGCTACTTACACCTAATCTAAGCCCCCTAATAAAATAACAAACCCCCCCAAAATAAAAAAAATGCCCTACCCTATTCTAAATTAAATAAAGTTCAAAGCTCTTTTACCTTACCAGCCCTTAAAAGGGCCTTTTGTGGGGGCATGCCCCAAAGTTCAGCTCTTTTGCCTGTAAAAGAAAAATACAACCCCCCCCCCAACATTAAAACCCACCACCCACATACCCCTAATCTAACCCAACCCCCCCTTAAAATAACCTAACACTAATCCCCTGAAGATCATCCTACCTTTAGTTGTCTTCACTCAGCCGAGCCACCGATGGAACTGAAGAGGACATCCGGGCCGGCAGAAGTTATCCTCCAAGGGGCGCTGAAGAAATCTTCCATCCGATGAAGTGATCCTCCAAGCGGCGCTGAAGAAATCTTCCATCCGGGCGAGGTCATCTTCCAAGAGGCGCTGAAGAAGTCTTCTATCCGGGCGAGGTCATCGTCGAAGCCGGGTCTTGAATCTTCATCCCGCCGACGCGGAACATCCTCCTTTCCCGACGAACTACCGACGAATGAAGGCTCCTTTAAGGGACGTCATCCAAGATGGCGTCCCTTCAATTCCGATTGGCTGATAGGATTCTATCAGCCAATTGGAATTAAGGTAGGAAAAATCTGATTGGCTGATGGAATCAGCCAATCAGATTCAAGTTCAATCCGATTGGCTGATCCAATCAGCCAATCAGATTGAGCTCGCATTCTATTGGCTGTTCCGATCAGCCAATAGAATGCGAGCTCAATCTGATTGGCTGATTTATTTTACAGGTAATTTTGTATTTCTTTTAGCTAGGTAGTTATTAAATAGTTAATAACTATTTAATAACTATTCTAACTAGCTAAAATAAATACAAAGTTACCTGTAAAATAAATATAAATCCTAAGATAGCTACAATATAATTATTATTTATATTGTAGCTATATTAGGGTTTATTTTACAGGTAAGTATTTAGTTTTAAATAGGAATAATTTATTAAAGTATAGTGTAGTGTTAGGTGTAATTGTAACTTAGGTTAGGATTTATTTTACAGGTAAATTTCAGTTTATTTTAGCTAGGTAAGCTATTAAATAGTTAATAACTATTTAATAGCTATTGTACCTAGTTAAAATAAATTGAAAGTTGCCTGTAAAATAAAAATAAATCCTAAGATAGCTAGAATATAATTATTATTTATATTGTAGCTATATTAGGGTTTATTTTACAGGTAAGTATTTAGTTTTAAATAGGATTAACTTAGTTAATAATAGAAATATTATTTAGATTTATTTAATTAATATTTAAGTTAGGGGGGTGTTAGGGTTAGTGTTAGACTTAGGTTTAGGGGTTAATAATTTTATTACAGTGGCGGCGGTGTAGGGGGGGCAGGATAGGGGTTAATAAATTTATTATAGGTGGCGACGGTGTAGGGGGGGCAGGATAGGGGTTAATAAATTTAATATAGGTTGCGTCGGGTTCAGGGAGCGGCGGTTTAGGGGTTAAACTATTTATTTATTTGCGGCGAGGTGCGGGATCAGCAGGATAGGGGTTAATAACTTTATTATAGGTGGCGACGGTATAGGGGGGGCAGGATAGGGGTTACTAGGTATAATGTAGGTGGCAGCGGTGTCCGGGAGCGGCGGTTTAGGGGTTAATACATTTATAAGAGTTGCGGCGTGGTCTAGGAGTGGCGGTTTAGGGGTTAATACAATTATAAGACTTGCGGCGGGGTCTAGGAGCGGCGGTTTAGGGGTTAGTAACTTTATTTAGTTGCGGGGGGCTCCGGGGGTGCCCTTATAGGGGTTAGAGCAGTGTAGTTTAGTGTGAGTGCTTAGTGACAGGCTAGCAAGAAAGCTGTCAAACAGCCGAAGAGCAGCGAGATCGGATGAGTGATAACTCTCACAGTCCGCTGCTCATCGCCCCGCGGCTTTTTGACAGCTTTTTTTGATAACTTAGGCGTATTTTTTCAGGTCCGCGGCGGCGAAGGTAGGCGAGCTTAGGCGGGCGTATTGGGCCGGCGAAGGCAGGAAAGTTGACACGTTGATAACTACCCCCCATAGTGCTGTAGACAGACATATGTACACAGAGCGACACACATGTATATACAGAGAGAGACATATGCACATACAAAAACAGACATAAAAGCAGACATAAATATATACATGCACACATAGATACAGAAAGGCACAAGTAGACAGAAACACAGACACACAAAGGCATGTGCACTCACACTCACACACACAGAAACATAACATAAAAAAGACATATATATATATACCCAGATTGAAAGACACACTCACAGATACACACTCATATACAAAGAGTGACACACACATACATACACAAAAAAATATTCACAAACACATACAGCATTATGCACGCAAACAAATATACACATAGCTACACACAGATAAAAACAGACAGAAGGATACACATAGACACACTCTCATACACATGCACACACAAACACATGCACACAAAAATATACATAAACACATACACATTCATGCATATATACATTGTAAATGCACACACATGAGCACATACACACATACATAAACACACACACAAGCACTCATGTACATACACACATACTCACACATATACACACACACATATATATATATATATATACACATATATATTTACACATACACACACACACATATATATAAAGTATACACATATACAGATACATAGACACATATATACACATATATAAATATATATTTACACACAAATATATATATACAGGGGGGCAAAAAAGTATTTAGTCAGCCAGCAATTGTGCAAGTTCTCCCACTTAAGAAGATGAGAGAGGCCTATAATTTTCATCATAGGTATACCTCAACTATGAGAGACAAAATATGGAAACAAATCCAGACAATCACATTGTCTGATGTGGAAAGAATTTATTTGCATATTATGGTGGAAAATAGGTATTTGGTCAATATCAAAAGTTCATCTCAATACTTTGTTATATATCCTTTGTTGGCAATGACAGAGGTCAAATGTTTTCTGCAAGTCTTCACAAGGTTGTCACACACTGTTGCTGGTATGTTGGCCCATTCCTGCATGCAGATCTCCTCTAGAGCAGTGATGTTTTGGGGCTGTCGCTGGGCAACACAGACTTTCAACTCCCTCCAAAGGTTTTCTATGGGGTTGAGATCTGGAGACTGGCTAGGCCACTCCAGGACCTTGAAATGCTTCTTACGAAGCCACTCCTTCGTTGCCCGGGCGGTGTGTTTGGGATCATTGTTATGCTGAAAGACCCAGCCACGTTTCATCTTCAATGTCCTTGCTGATGGAAGAAGGTTTGTACTCAAAATCACATGATACATGGGCCCATTCATTCTTTCATGTACACGGATCAGTCATCCTGTTCCCTTTGTAGAGAAACAGCCCCAAAGCATGATGTTGCCACCCCCATGCTTCACAGTAGGTATAGTGTTCTTTGGTTGAAACTCAGCATTCTCTCTCCTCCAAACACGACGAGTTGTGTTTCTACCAAACAGTTTTACTTTGGTTTCATCTGACCATATGACATTCTCCCAATCCACTTCTGGATCATCCAAATGCTCTCTAGCATACTTCATACGGGCCCGGACATGTACGTGCTTAAGCAGGGGGACACGTCTGGCACTGCAGGATCTGAGTCCCTGGCGGCGTAGTGTGTTACTGATGGTAGCCTTTGTTACGTTGGTTCCAGCTCTCTGCAGGTCATTCACTAGGTCCCCCCGTGTGGTTCTGGGATGTTTGCTCACCGTTCTTGTGATCATTTTGTCCCCACGGGGTGAGATCTTGCATGGAGCCCCAGATCAAGGGAGATTATCAGTGGTCTTGTATGTCTTCCATTTTCTAATTATTGTTCAAACAGTTGATTTCTTCACACCAAGCTGCTTGCCTATTCAGTCTTCCCATCCTGGTGCAGGTCTACAATTTTGTTTCTGGTGTCCTTCGACAGCTCTTTGGTCTTCACCATAGTGGAGTTTGGAGTGTGACTGTTTGAGTTTGTGGACAAGTGTCTTTTATACTGATAACAAGTTCAAACAGGTGCCATTAATACAGGTAATGAGTGGAGGACAGAGGAGCCTTTTAAAGAAGAAGATACAGGTCTGTGAGAGCCCGAAATCTTGCTTGTTTGTAGGTGACCAAATACTTATTTTCCACCATAATATGCAAATAAATTCTTTCCAAATCAGACAATGTGATTGTCTGGATTTGTTTCCACATTTTGTCTCTCATAGTTGAGGTATACCTATGATGAAAATTACAGGCCTCTCTCATCTTCTTAAGTGGGAGAACTTGCACAATTGGTGGCTGACTAAATACTTTTTTGCCCCACTGTACATACACACATACTCACACATATACACACATATATATTTACACATATATAAATATACACATATACAGATACATAGACACATATATACACATATATAAATATATATTTACACACATACATATTTACACATACACACACATATATATATATATATATATATATATATATACTTATATGCATAAACACACACATATAAATACATACATATTGACACACACGTACATATAAACACACATATACACACAAACAGACATATATACACATGATGACATGGTCTAATCAATGTGATAATGATGTAATGTCACTAGCAATCACATGATCTAATGATTGTGATAATAGTGTAATGTCACCGGCAATCACATGATCTAATGATTGTGATAATGATGTAATGTCACCAGTAATCATATGGTCTAATGATTGTGATAATGGTATAATGTCACCAGTAATCATATGGTCTAATGATTGTGATAATGATGTAATGTCACCAGTAATCATATGGTCTAATGATTGTGATAATGGTGTAATGTCAAAGGGTAATCATATGGTCTAAAGTAGCGGTCGCCAACCAGTGGTCCATGGACCACTGATGGTCCATGAGAAGATGTTGGTGGTCCTTGACACCATCAAGCAGGAATTAGTCTCCTCTGATGGTGTCACCCTGTCGTGCCGCAACTCCCTACAGTGCCTGGCTGGGCATCAGTGAAAATGGAGGAGGAGTTAAATTACAATCTCCCTACGCAATCTCCCTACTCATTAGGAAGTATTCTCTCAGTTTTGTCATTCAGTTAATTCCAAAAAATAATTCTTAAACATGTAAATATATACATAATGTAAACTTAGCTATGGTTATACTAGTTATATACAGTATGTGTGTGTTTGTATATATATATATATATAACAATTATTATTATGTTAGTGGTCCACAGGATTCAAAATTGTGAGTTTTGTGGTCCCTGAGGTCCGAAAGGTTGGCAACGCCTGGTCTAAAGAATGTGATAATGATGTAATTTCAAAGGGTAATCATATGATCTAATGATTGTGATAATAGTGTAATGTCGCCGGCAATCACATGGTCTAATGATTGTGATAATGATGTAATTTCACTGGAAATCACATGGTCTAAAGAATGTTATAATGATGTAATGTCAAAGGGTAATCATATGATCTAATGATTGTGATAATAGTGTAATGTTGCCGGCAATCACATGGTCTAATGATTGTATTAATGATGTAATGTCGCCAGCAATCACATGGTCTAATCAATGTGATAATGATGTAAAGTCACTGGCACTCACATGGTCTAATGATTGTGATAAGGATGTAATGTCACAGAGAATCACATGATCGAATGATTGTGATAATACTGTAATGTCGCCGGCAATCACCTGGTCTAATGATTGTATTAATGATGTAATGTCGCCGGCAATCACATGGTCTTATCAATGTGATAATTGTGTAATGTCAGCGGCAATCACATGGTCTAATGATTGTGATAATGATGTAATGTCACTGACAATCACATGATCTATTGATTGTGATAATGATGTAATGTCACTGGCAATCATATGATCTAATGATTGTGATAACAATGTAATGTCACTGGCAATCATATGATCTAATAATTGTGATAATAATGTAATGTCACTGGCAATCACATGATCTAATGATTGTGATAATGATGTAATGTCACCGGTAATTACATGTTCTAATCAATGTGATAATGATGTAATTTCACTGGCAATCACATGATCTAACGATTGCGATAATGGTGTAATGTTGCCGGCAATCACATGGTCTAATGATTGTGATAATGATGCAATGTCACCGGCAATCACATGATCTAATGATTGTGATAATGATGTAATGTCGCCGGCAATCACATGGTCTAATGATTGTGATAATGATGTGATGTCGCCTGTAATCACATGGTCTAAAGATAGTGATAATGATGTTATGTCACCGGCAATTACATGGTCTAATGATTGTGATAAGGATGTAATGTCACTGGCAATCACATGATCTAATGATTGTTATAATGATGTTATGTCACCAGCAATCCCATGGTCTAATGATTGTGATAATGATGTAATTTCACTGGCAATCACATGGTCTAATGATTGTGATAAGGATGTAATGTCACCGGCAATCACATGATCTAATGATTGTAATAATGATGTAATGTTGCGTCAATCACATGGTCTAATGATTGTGATAATGATGTAATGTTGCCGGCAATCACATGGTCTAATGATTGTTATAATGATGTTATGTCACCGGCAATTACATGGTCTAATGATTGTGATAAGGATGTAATGTCACTGGCAATCACATGATCTAATGATTGTGATATTGATGTAATTTTGCCGGTAATCACATGGTCTAATGATTGTGATAATGGTGTAATGTCACTGGCAATCACATAGTCTAATGATTGTGATAATGGTGTAATGTCACCGGCAATCACATGATCTAATGACTGTGATAATGGTGTAATGTCCCCGGCAATCACATGATCTAATGATTGTGATATTGATGTAATTTTGCCGGTAATCACATGGTCTAATGATTGTGATAATGATGTAATCTCATTGGCAATCACATGATCTAATGATTGTGATATTGATGTAATGTCACTGGTAATCACATGGTCTAATGATTGTGATAATGATGTAATGTCACTGGCAATCACATGGTCTAATGATTGTGATAATGATATAATGTCACCGGCAATCACATGGTCTAATGATTGTGATAAGGATGTAATGTCACCGGCAATCACATGGTCTAATGATTGTGATAAGGATGTAATGTCGCTAGCAATCACATGGTCTAATGATTGTGATAATGATATAATGTCACCGGCAATCACATGGTCTAATGATTGTGATAAGGATGTAATGTCACCGGCAATCACATGGTCTAATGATTGTGATAAGGATGTAATGTCGCTAGCAATCACATGGTCTAATGATTGTGATAATGATGTAATTTCACTGGAAATCACATGGTCTAAAGAATGTGATAATGATGTAATGTCAAAGGGTAATCATATGATCTAATGATTGTTATAATAGTGTAATGTCGCCGGCAATCACATGGTCTAATGATTGTATTAATGATGTAATGTCGCCAGCAATCACATGGTCTAATCAATGTGATAATGATGTAAAGTCACTGGCAATCACATGGTCTAATGATTGTGATAAGGATGTAATGTCACAGAGAATCACATGATCGAATGATTGTGATAATGATGTAATGTCGCCGGCAATCACATGGTCTAATCAATGTGATAATGATGTAATGTCACTGGCAATCACATGATCTAACGATTGTGATAATTGTGCAATGTCGGCGGCAATCACATGGTCTAATGATTGTGATAATGATGTAATGTCACTGACAATCACATGATCTATTGATTGTGATAATGATGTAATGTCACTGGCAATCATATGATCTAATGATTGTGATAACAATGTAATGTCACTGGCAATCATATGATCTAATGATTGTGATAATAATGTAATGTCGCTGGCAATCACATGATCTAATGATTGTGATAATGATGTAATGTCACCGGTAATTACATGTTCTAATCAATGTGATAATGATGTAATTTCACTGGCAATCACATGATCTAACGATTGCGATAATGGTGTAATGTTGCCGGCAATCACATGGTCTAATGATTGTGATAATGATGCAATGTAACCGGCAATCACATGATCTAATGATTGTGATAATGATGTAATGTCGCCGGCAATCACATGGTCTAATGATTGTGATAATGATGTGATGTCGCCTGTAATCACATGGTCTAAAGATAGTGATAATGATGTAATGTCACTGGTAATCACATGGTCTAATGATTGTTATAATGATGTTATGTCACCAGCAATCCCATGGTCTAATGATTGTGATAATGATGTAATGTCACAGGCAATCACATGGTCTAATGATTGTGATAATGATGTAATTTCACTGGCAATCACATGGTCTAATGATTGTGATAAGGATGTAATGTCACCGGCAATCACATGATCTAATGATTGTAATAATGATGTAATGTTGCGTCAATCACATGGTCTAATGATTGTGATAATGATGTAATGTTGCCGGCAATCACATGGTCTAATGATTGTTATAATGATGTTATGTCACCGGCAATCACATGGTCTAATGATTGTGATAAGGATGTAATGTCACTGGCAATCACATGATCTAATGATTGTGATATTGATGTAATTTTGCCGGTAAGCACATGGTCTAATGATTGTGATAATGGTGTAATGTCACCGGCAATCACATAGTCTAATGATTGTGATAATGGTGTAATGTCACCGGCAATCACATGATCAAATGACTGTGATAATGGTGTAATGTCCCTGGCAATCACATGATCTAATGATTGTGATATTGATGTAATTTTGCCAGTAATCACATGGTCTAATGATTGTGATAATGATGTAATCTCATTGGCAATCACATGATCTAATGATTGTGATATTGATGTAATGTCACTGGTAATCACATGGTCTAATGATTGTGATAATGATGTAATGTCACTGGCAATCACATGGTCTAATGATTGTGATAATGATATAATGTCACCGGCAATCACATGGTCTAATGATTGTGATAAGGATGTAATTTCACCGGCAATCACATGGTCTAATGATTGTGCTAAGGATGTAATGTCGCTAGCAATCACATGGTCTAATGATTGTGATAATGATGTAATTTCACTGGAAATCACATGGTCTAAAGAATGTGATAATGATGTAATGTCAAAGGGTAATCATATGATCTAATGATTGTGATAATAGTGTAATTTTGCCGGTAATCACATGGTCTAATGATTGTATTAATGATGTAATGTCACCAGCAATCACATGGTCTAATCAATGTGATAATGATGTAAAGTCACTGGCAATCACATGGTCTAATGATTGTGATAAGGATGTAATGTCACAGAGAATCACATGATCGAATGATTGTGATAATACTGTAATGTCGCCGGCAATCACCTGGTCTAATGATTGTATTAATGATGTAATGTCGCCGGCAATCACATGGTCTAATCAATGTGATAATGATGTAATGTCACTGGCAATCACATGATCTAACGATTGTGATAATTGTGTAATGTCGGCGGCAATCACATGGTCTAATGATTGTGATAATGATGTAATGTCACTGACAATCACATGATCTATTGATTGTGATAATGATGTAATGTCACTGGCAATCATATGATCTAATGATTGTGATAACAATGTAATGTCACTGGCAATCATATGATCTAATGATTGTGATAATAATGTAATGTCACTGGCAATCACATGATCTAATGATTGTGATAATGATGTAATGTCACGGTAATTACATGTTCTAATCAATGTGATAATGATGTAATTTCACTGGCAATCACATGATCTAACGATTGCGATAATGGTGTAATGTTGCCGGCAATCACATGGTCTAATGATTGTGATAATGATGCAATGTCACCGGCAATCACATGATCTAATGATTGTGATAATGATGTAATGTCGCCGGCAATCACATGGTCTAATGATTGTGATAATGATGTGATGTCGCCTGTAATCACATGGTCTAAAGATAGTGATAATGATGTAATGTCACTGGTAATCACATGATCTAATGATTGTGATAATGATGTAATGTTGCCGGCAATCACATGGTCTAATGATTGTTATAATGATGTTATGTCACCAGCAATCCCATGGTCTAATGATTGTGATAATGATGTAATGTCACAGGCAATCACATGGTCTAATGATTGTTATAATGATGTTATGTCACCAGCAATCCCATGGTCTAATGATTGTGATAATGATGTAATGTCACAGGCAATCACATGGTCTAATGATTGTGATAATTATGTAATTTCACTGGCAATCACATGGTCTAATGATTGTGATAAGGATGTAATGTCACCGGCAATCACATGATCTAATGATTGTAATAATGATGTAATGTTGCGTCAATCACATGGTCTAATGATTGTGATAATGATGTAATGTTGCTGGCAATCACATGGTCTAATGATTGTTATAATGATGTTATGTCACCGGCAATCACATAGTCTAATGATTGTGATAATGGTGTAATGTCACCGGCAATCACATGATCTAATGACTGTGAAAATGGTGTAATGTCCCCGGCAATCACATGATCTAATGATTGTGATATTGATGTAATTTTGCCGGTAATCACATGGTCTAATGATTGTGATAATGATGTAATCTCATTGGCAATCACATGATCTAATGATTGTGATATTGATGTAATGTCACTGGTAATCACATGGTCTAATGATTGTGATAATGATGTAATGTCACTGGCAATCACATGGTCTAATGATTGTGATAATGATATAATGTCACCGGCAATCACATGGTCTAATGATTGTGATAAGGATGTAATTTCACCGGCAATCACATGGTCTAATGATTGTGATAAGGATGTAATGTCGCTAGCAATCACATGGTCTAATGATTGTGATAATGATGTAATTTCACTGGAGATCACATGGTCTAAAGAATGTGATAATGATGTAATGTCAAAGGGTAATCATATGATCTAATGATTGTGATAATAGTGTAATTTTGCCGGTAATCACATGGTCTAATGATTGTATTAATGATGTAATGTCACCAGCAATCACATGGTCTAATCAATGTGATTATGATGTAAAGTCACTGGCAATCACATGGTCTAATGATTGTGATAATGATGTAATGTCACTGACAATCACATGATCTATTGATTGTGATAATGATGTAATGTCACTGGCAATCATATGATCTAATGATTGTGATAACAATGTAATGTCACTGGCAATCATATGATCTAATGATTGTGATAATAATGTAATGTCACTGGCAATCACATGATCTAATGATTGTGATAATGATGTAATGTCACCGGTAATTACATGTTCTAATCAATGTGATAATGATGTAATTTCACTGGCAATCACATGATCTAACGATTGCGATAATGGTGTAATGTTGCCGGCAATCACATGGTCTAATGATTGTGATAATGATGCAATGTCACCGGCAATCACATGATCTAATGATTGTGATAATGATGTAATGTCGCCGGCAATCACATGGTCTAATGATTGTGATAATGATGTGATGTCGCCTGTAATCACATGGTCTAAAGATAGTGATAATGATGTAATGTCACTGGTAATCACATGATCTAATGATTGTGATAATGATGTAATGTTGCCGGCAATCACATGGTCTAATGATTGTTATAATGATGTTATGTCACCAGCAATCCCATGGTCTAATGATTGTGATAATGATGTAATGTCACAGGCAATCACATGGTCTAATGATTGAGATAATGATGTAATTTCACTGGCAATCACATGGTCTAATGATTGTGATAAGGATGTAATGTCACCGGCAATCACATGATCTAATGATTGTAATAATGATGTAATGCTGCATCAATCACATGGTCTAATGATTGTGATAATGATGTAATGTTGCCGGCAATCACATGGTCTAATGATTGTGATAAGGATGTAATCTCACTGGCAATCACATGATCTAATGATTGTGATATTGATGTAATTTTGCCGGTAATCACATGGTCTAATGATTGTGATAATGGTGTAATGTCACCGGCAATCACATAGTCTAATGATTGTGATAATGGTGTAATGTCACCGGCAATCACATGATCTAATGACTGTGATAATGGTGTAATGTCCCCGGCAATCACATGATCTAATGATTGTGATATTGATGTAATTTTGCCGGTAATCACATGGTCTAATGATTGTGATAATGATGTAATCTCATTGGCAATCACATGATCTAATGATTGTGATAATGATGTAATGTCACCGGTAATAACATGGTCTAATGATTGTGATAATGATGTAATGTCACCGGCAATCACATCGTCTAATGATTGTGATAATGATGTAATGTCACCGGCAATCACATGGTCTAATGATTGTGATAATGATATAATGTCACCGGCAATCACATGGTCTAATGATTGTGATAAGGATGTAATGTCACCGGCAATCACATGGTCTAATGATTGTGATAAGGATGTAATGTAGCTAGCAATCACATGGTCTAATGATTGTGATAATTATGTAATTTCACTGGAAATCACATGGTCTAATGATTGTGATAATGATGTAATGTCACTGACAATCACATGATCTAATGATTGTGATAATGATGTAATTTCACTGGAAATCACATGGTATAATGATTGTGATAATGATGTAATGTCGCAGGCAATCACATGATCTAATGATTGTGATAATGATGTAATGTCACCAGTAATCACATGGTCTAATGAATGTGATAATAATGTAATGTCACCGACAATCACATGATCTAATGATTGTTATAATGGTGTAATGTCGCTGTGTCAGGGTTTTTTCCTGCCTTGTTTTCCATGTGCTGCTGGCAGCCATTTTACTCACCTCTCTTGCTGACTTTAGGGCATTCTGGGAGATGCTGCTCACTTCCTGTACTTCCTTTAATGGCCAGACTGGTTTACATCATCCTTGTGAGACAGGATGCAGTCTCAGAATTGTGATGTCATCACTTATTATTTAAAGGGCCTCTGTTCAGTATGCTTTGCCCTTGCGTTGTCTCAGACCTGTTTGTGAGAGCTCCTGTGTATTACCTGGCTGTCTGATGTCCCTCCTGGTTCCTGATCCCTGGCTTGTTCCTGACTCTGCTGTTCTCCTAGTTCCTGATTCCGGCTTGTCTGACTACTCGCTTTGGCTCCTGACTCGGCTTGTCTGACTACCAGCTCTGGTTTTGACTCCTGGCTTGTTATTTGACTTGTGGACTTTTTATTATTTTTTGCTATTAATAAAGGTGTGATTATTTTTGCACTTCTCGTCTTAGTCTGATTCCAGGCACTCTGACATTACCCAAGGGCCATGAATCCTGATGGTGCTAATAATCCACCTTTACCTGCCATAATTTCCAGGATGGATGAACAGGATCACCGCTTGGATCAATTTGCACTAGACCTGCAAACCCTGCTGACTCGCACTTCATATTTGGACTAAAGTGTCCGGGTTTACCCTCTGTCTGTTGCGGAGAATTGTGCTATGGAGGAGTATGTTTCCGATGCTCTGTCGCGGGGGATCATCCGCAAATCCTGCTTTCCTGCAGGGGCTGGCTTCTTCTTTGTGAAGAAAAAGGGTGGCGAGTTAAGACCATGCATCGATTATAGGGATCTTAATTTTCTTACCATTAAGAATGCTTACCCTATTCCGCTCATTATGGAACTCTTTGACCGCCTCAAGGGAGCTACGGTCTTTTCTAAACTTGATTTGAGAGGAGCGTACAATCTCGTTAGGATCAAGGAGGGCCACAAATGGAAAACAGCATTTAACACCAGGAGCGGGCATTATGAGTATCTTGTAATGCCCTTTGGCCTATGTAATGCTCCTGCTGTTTTCCAGGAATTTATTAATGATGTCCTACGAGATATGTTGCAACAGTGTGTTGTGGTGTACTTAGACGACATCCTCATACTCTCACCCACACTTGAGGCTCATCGTTCTAATGTTACACGGGTTCTTCAGAGACTATGTGAGAACGGCCTGTTTTGTAAACTTGAGAAATGTGAGTTCCATCAGACTCAAGTAACCTTCCTAGGTTATATTATCTCCGTTGCAGGGTTCTCCATGGATCCTGACAAGTTATCTGCAGTTCTGCAGTGGCCTAGCCCAGTTGGTCTTAGGTCTATTCAACGTTTTTTGGGGTTCACCAATTACTATAGAAAGTTTATTTAAAACTTTTCTTCCTTGGTCAAACCTATCACAGACATGACCCGTAAAGAGAATGATCCACTCCATTGGTCACCTACTGCCATTAAGGCCTTTGATAGTCTTAAGACTGCCTTTGCTGCCGCTCCAGTTCTGGCTCATCCTAACCCTGTCCTGCCTTTCGTTCTTGAGGTTGATGCGTCTGAGACTGGAGTAGGTGCCCTCTTGTCTCAACGTCCTACATCTGATGGTTCCTTGCATCCGTGTGGTTTCTTCTCTAAGAAATTGTCTCCAGCGGAGTGCAATTATGAAATTGGCGACAGGGAATTACTGGCCATAATTTTGGCACTCAAGGAATGGAGGCATCTTCTCGAGGGTACTAGCGTGCCAGTGCTCATTCTTACTGAACACAAGAATTTAACTTATCTATCTGAAGCAAAACGTTTGTCGCCCCGACAGGCCAGATGGGCTCTATTTTTGTCTCAGTTTAATTATGTGGTCTCCTACCTGCCTGGTAGTAAGAATTTTAGGGCTGATGCCCTCTCTCGACAATTTTCACCTCTGTCCAAGGAGGAGTCTGTACCTTCTCCAGTTATACCTCCTGACCATATTTTGGCTACCATACGTACTAATTTGACTTCTCCCTTGGGGGAGGAGATCCTGGCTGCACAAACCAATGCACCTCCTGAGAAACCTAGAGGTAAGTGTTTTGTTCCTGAGAATCTTTGAACTAAACTTTTGCACACTTTCCACTATCCTAAAGCCGCAGGTCACCCAGGCAAAAACCAAATTATTTGGTCTGTCACTCGACAATTCTGGTGGCCAGGTCTTCGTTCTAATGTTGCTGCGTATGTTGCCTCCTGCTCAGTTTGTGCACAGAATAAGACTCCTCAACGTCTTCCTGTGGGTCTTCTTCAACCTATTGCTAATGGTAAGCCTCCTTGGACACATCTTTCCATGGACTTCATTGTCGAGCTCCCTGTTTCCAATGGCAATACTGTTATCCTTATGGTGGTTGACCGTTTTTCTAAAATGTCACATTGCATTCCCTTGAAGAAGTTGCCTACCGCTCAGGAGCTTGCTTCAATTTTTGCCCGTGAGGTCTTCCGTTTACATGGGTTACCCAAGGAGATATTGTCGGACTGGGGTAGCCAGTTTGTCTCCAGATTTTGGCGTTCCTTTTGTGCTCAAATGGGGATCCAGCTCTCCTTCTCCTCGGCATATCACCCTCAATCCAATGGGGCTGCGGAACGGTCTAATTAAGCTCTGGAATAGTTCCTCCGTTGCTATGTCTCAGATCACCACAATAATTGGTCTGAACTGTTACCTTGGGCAGAGTTTGCTCATAATAGTGCTATTAATGCTTCCTCCAAGTTATCCCCGTTCATGGCGAATTATGGGTTTCAACCATCCTTGTTGCCCGATTCATTCATGTCTCAGGGTATTCCGGCTTTGGATTAGCATCTCCGGCAACTCCGTTCCACGTGGGTGCACATTCAGGATTGCCTTCATCGTTCTATGCAGCTCCAAAAGTTCCAGGCTGATCGTAGGCATCTGCCTGCACCTTCCTACCAGGTTGGTGAGAGAGTTTGGCTGTCCTCCCGCAACTTGAACCTTTGTGTGCCTTCCAATAAACTGGCTCCCCGTTATGTTGGTCCTTTTCAAATACTCCGACGGGTCAATCCTGTGGCCTACGCTCTTGACCTTCCTCCTGCAATGCTCATCTCCAATGTTTTTCATGTCTCCCTCTTGAAACCATTGGTTTGTAATTGGTTTACCACTGTGTTGCCTCGTCCCCGTCCTATCTTTGTTGACAACCATGAGGAGTATGAGGTCAGCAGCATTATTGACTCTCGTATGTCCAGGGGCCGCGCACAGTATTTGGTTCATTGGAGGGGCTACGGTCCAGAGGAGGGTTCATGGGTTCCCTCCTCTGATGTTCATGCTCCCACCCTCCTCCGTGCCTTCCATGCCCGTTTCCCCAATAAGCCTTTTGTCCTCCCGCGGGGGAGGGGTCGTTGAGGGGAGGGTACTGTCAGGGTTTTTTCCTGCCTTGTTTGCCATGTGCTGCTGGCAGCCATTTTACTCACCTCTCTTGCTGACTTTGGTGCATTCTGGGAGATGCTGCTCACTTCCTGTACTTCCTTTAATGGCCAGACTGGTTTACATCATCCATGTGAGACAGGATGCAGTCTCAGAATTGTGATGGCATCACTTATTATTTAAAGGGCCTCTGTTCAGTATGCTTTGCCCTTGCGTTGTCTCAGACCTGTTTGTGAGAGCTCCTGTGTATTACCTGGCTGTCTGACGTCCCTCCTGGTTCCTGATCCCTGGTTTGTTCCTGACTCTGCTGTTCTCCTAGTTCCTGATTCCGGCTCGTCTGATTACTCGCTTTGGCTCCTGACTCGGCTTATCTGACTACCAGCTCTGGTTTTGATTCCTGGCTTGTTATTTGACTTGTGGACTTTTTATTATTTTTTGCTATTAATAAAGGTGTGATTATTTTTGCACTTCTCGTCTTAGTCTGATTCCTGGCACGCTGACACGCTGGCAATCACATGGTCTAATAATTGTGATAATGGTGTAATGTCACTGGCAATCACACGGTCTAATGATTGTGATAAGGATGTAATGTCACCGGCAATCACATTGTCTAATGATTGTGATAATGATGTAATGTCACCGGCAATCACATGATCTAATGATTGTCATAATGGTGTAATGTCACCGGCAATCACATGATCTAATGATTGTGATAATAATGTAATGTTGCTGGTGATCATATGGTCTAATGATTGTGATAATGATGTAATGTCACCGGCAGTCACATGGTTATGATTGTGATAATGATGTAATGTAACCGGCAATCACATGATCTAATGATTGTGATAATAATGTAATGTCACCGGCAATCACATGGTCTAATGATTGTGATAAGGATGTAATGTCACCGGAAATCACATGGTCTAATGATTGTGATAATGATGTATTCTCGCCGGTCATCACATGGTCTAATGATTGTGGTAAGGATGTAATGTCACCGGCAATCACATGATCTCATGATTGTGATAATGGTGTAATGTCACCGGCAATCACATGATCTAATGATTGTGATAATGATGTAATGTCACCAGTGATCATATGGTCTAATGATTATGATAATGATGTAATGTCTTCGGCAATCACATGGTCTAATGATTGTGATAATGGTGTAATATCACCGGCAATCACATGATCTAATGATTGTGATAATGGTGTAATGTCACCAGCAACCACATGGTCTAATGATTGTGATAATGGTATAATGTCACCGGCAATCACATGATCTAATGATTGTGATAATGATGTAATGTCACTGGCAATCACATGATCTAATGATTGTGATAATGATGTCATGTCACTGGTGATCACATGGTCTAATGATTGTGATAATGATGTAATTTCACTGGCAATCACATGGTCTAATGATTGTGATAAGGATGTAATGTCACAGAGAATCACATGATCTAATGATTGTGATAATGATGTAATGTCGGCGGCAATCACATGGTCTAATTATTGTGATAATGTTGTAATTTCACTGGCAATCACATGGTCTAATGATTGTGATAATGATGTAATGTCACTGGTAATCACATGATCTAATGATTGTGATAATAGTGTAATGTCACCGGCAATCACATGATCTAATGATTGTGATAATGATGTAATGTCACTGGCAATCACATGATGTAATGATTGTGATAATGGTGTAATGTCAGCGGCAATCACAGGATCTAATGATTGCGATAATGGTGTAATGTCACTGGTGATCATATGGTCTAATGATTGTAATAATAGTGTAATGTCACTGGCAATCACATTATCTAATGATTGTGATAATGATGTAATGTTACCGGCAATCATAAGATCTAATGATTGCGATAATAGTGTAATGTCACACTCAATGACATGAGCTAATGATTGTGATAATAATGTAAAGTCACCGGCAATCACATGATCTAATGATTGTGATAATGATGTAATGTCACCGACAATCACATGATCTAATGATTGTGATAATGATGTAATGTCACCGACAATCACATGATCTAATGATTGTGATAATGATGTAATGTCACCGGCACCTACATGGTCTAATGATTGCAATAATGGTGTAATGTCACCGGCAATCACATGATCTAATGATTGTGATAATGATGTAATGTCACCGGCAATCACATGATCTAATGATTGTGATAAGGATGTAATGTCACCGGCAATCACATGATCTAATGATTGTGATAATGGTGTAATGTCACCGGCAATCACATGATCTAATGATTGTGATAAGGATGTAATGTCACCGGCAATCACATGATCTAATGATTGTGACAATGATGTCATGTCACTGGTGATCACATGGTCTAATGATTGTGATAATGGTGTAATGTCACTGGCAATCACACGGTCTAATGATTGTGATAAGGATGTAATGTCACCGGCAATCACATTGTCTAATGATTGTGATAATGATGTAATGTCACCGGCAATCACATGATCTAATGATTTTGATAATGGTGTAATGTCACCGGCAATCACATGATCTAATGATTGTGATAATAATGTAATGTCGCTGGTGATCATATGGTCTAATGATTGTGATAATGATGTAATGTCACCGGCAGTCACATGGTTATGATTGTGATAATGATGTAATGTAACCGGCAATCACATGATCTAATGATTGTGATAATAATGTAATGTCACTGGCAATCACATGGTCTAATGATTGTGATAAGGATGTAATGTCACCGGAAATCACATGGTCTAATGATTGTGATAATGATGTATTCTCGCCGGTCATCACATGGTCTAATGATTGTGGTAAGGATGTAATGTCACCGGCAATCACATGATCTCATGATTGTGATACTGGTGTAATGTCACCGGCAATCACATGATCTAATGATTGTGATAATGATGTAATGTCACCAGTGATCATATGGTCTAATGATTATGATAATGATGTAATGTCTTCGGCAATCACATGGTCTAATGATTGTGATAATGGTGTAATATCACCGGCAATCACATGATCTAATGATTGTGATAATGGTGTAATGTGACCAGCAACCACATGGTCTAAAGATTGTGATAATGGTATAATGTCACCGGCAATCACATGATCTAATGATTGTGATAATGATGTAATGTCACTGGCAATCACATGATCTAATGATTGGGATAATGATGTCATGTCACTGGTGATCACATGGTCTAATGATTGTGATAATGATGTAATTTCACTGGCAATCACATGGTCTAATGATTGTGATAAGGATGTAATGTCACAGAGAATCACATGATATAATGATTGTGATAATGATGTAATGTCACCGGCAATCACATGATCTAATGATTTTGATAATGGTGTAATGTCACCGGCAATCACATGATCTAATGATTGTGATAATAATGTAATGTCGCTGGTGATCATATGGTCTAATGATTGTGATAATGATGTAATGTCACCGGCAGTCACATGGTTATGATTGTGATAATGATGTAATGTAACCGGCAATCACATGATCTAATGATTGTGATAATAATGTAATGTCACTGGCAATCACATGGTCTAATGATTGTGATAAGGATGTAATGTCACCGGAAATCACATGGTCTAATGATTGTGATAATGATGTATTCTCGCCGGTCATCACATGGTCTAATGATTGTGGTAAGGATGTAATGTCACCGGCAATCACATGATCTCATGATTGTGATACTGGTGTAATGTCACCGGCAATCACATGATCTAATGATTGTGATAATGATGTAATGTCACCAGTGATCATATGGTCTAATGATTATGATAATGATGTAATGTCTTCGGCAATCACATGGTCTAATGATTGTGATAATGGTGTAATATCACCGGCAATCACATGATCTAATGATTGTGATAATGGTGTAATGTGACCAGCAACCACATGGTCTAAAGATTGTGATAATGGTATAATGTCACCGGCAATCACATGATCTAATGATTGTGATAATGATGTAATGTCACTGGCAATCACATGATCTAATGATTGGGATAATGATGTCATGTCACTGGTGATCACATGGTCTAATGATTGTGATAATGATGTAATTTCACTGGCAATCACATGGTCTAATGATTGTGATAAGGATGTAATGTCACAGAGAATCACATGATATAATGATTGTGATAATGATGTAATGTCGGCGGCAATCACATGGTCTAATTATTGTGATAATGTTGTAATTTCACTGGCAATCACATGGTCTAATGATTGTGATAATGAAGTAATGTCACCGGTAATCACATGATCTAATGATTGTGATAATAGTGTAATGTCACCGGCAATCACATGATCTAATGATTGTGATAATGATGTAATGTCACTGGCAATCACATGATGTAATGATTGTGATAATGGTGTAATGTCAGCGGCAATCACATGATCTAATGATTGTGATAATAGTGTAATGTCACACTCAATGACATGATCTAATGATTGTGATAATAATGTAAAGTCACCGGCAATCACATGATCTAATGATTGTGATAATGATGTAATGTCACCGACAATCACATGATCTAATGATTGTGATAATGATGTAATGTCACTGACAATCACATGATCTAATGATTGTGATAATGATGTAATGTCACCGGCACCCACATGGTCTAATGATTGCAATAATGATGTAATGTCACTGACAATCACATGATCTAATGATTGTGATAATTATGTAATGTCACCGGCAATCACATGATCTAATGATTGTGATAAGGATGTAATGTCACCGGCAATCACACAATCTAATGATTGTGCTAATGGTGTAATGTCACCGGCAATCACATGATCTAATGATTGTGATAAGGATGTAATGTCACCGGCAATCACACAATCTAATGATTGTGCTAATGGTGTAATGTCACCGGCAATCACATGGTCTAATCAATGTGATAATGATGTAATTTCACTGGCAATCGCATGATCTAATGATTGTGATAATGATGTAATGTCACCGGCAATCACATGGTCTAATCAATGTGATAATGATGTAATTTCACCGGCAATCACATGGTCTAATGATTGTGATAAGGATGTAATGTCACCGGCAATCACATGGTCTAATGATTGTGATAATGATGCAATGTCACCGGTAATCACATAGTCTAATGATTGTGATAATGATATAATGTCACGACAATCACATGATCTAACGAATGTGATAATGATGTAATGTCACTGGCAATCACATGGTCTATTGATTGTGATAATGATGTATTGGCACCGGCAATCACATGGTCTAATAGTTGTGATAATGATGTAATGTCACCGGCAATCACATGGTCTAATGCAGTGTTTTTCAACCAGTGTGCCGTGAGAGATCCTCAGGTGTGCCGCGGCAGACTGACAACAGTGCGGGGGTGTCCCTCTTTCAAATTTTGAAATATTGGGAAGTATCTGATAGGCTCATCAGGCATACATCATTTACAACCATGACATTGACATTCATTCACAGACAATCATTATGATGTCAATATGTCATGTATAGTTTGTAGGAGGTATGGCATGACAGCACAGTACAGTGTGTGTGTGTATATATATATATATATATATATACATACATATCCTGTATTAGGCTACAATGTGTCATTTTGTAAAATTTTGGGATGGTGGTGTGCCACAGGATTTTTTAATGTAAAAAAGTGTGCCACGGCAAAAAAAAGGTTGCTACTGATTGTGATAATGATGTAATTTCACTGGTGATCACATGATCTAATGATTGTGATAATGATGTAATGTCACCTTGTCACTAGATATACTATTCCAAAGTACTGCTACTAGATTCATTACATTAACGTAGTTCTGTGTGTAGGCTTAGGTGTCTTCATAAGTACCGTATTAATTATAAGAGGCTTTAATGGTCCGTATCCATCTTAGCTGAAATACAATTATATTATGTCCTTGCAACACCAGAGAATTTGTTTATTAATAAAATAACATCTGGTGTCTGAAACATTCACTACAATTGTATCAAACACTTGTTTTATTATTATCATTATAGCTATTATTATTGTTATTAATCCCAATTACAATGTATTACTATGTTAACCAAGTTCTTTATAAGAATAAAAACTGCACATATCAGAGACACTGACGACAAAGCTAATCTCTCCCCACTCTCTGTCTCAGCTGCCGGCATTTAATCAATATGAGCTGATTTTAGGATGAATGTAGTAATAGGAATGTTTTCATTTCCTACACAAATGTGTGTACAAATTATTGCTGTAACCCATTGGGTGATCTAGTTTTATGCTGCTGTAGGTACCATCTCATTTGTCATTCTCCTACTTGTTTTAATACTTTTATTGACAGACGCTCCCATGTATTGTAGGAAGATACTTTATGCACATACAGGGCAAGACTAAAAGTAGAGCGCAAAAATATTAGTGTTATTAAGTGCTAACACCACTCAAGTTAAATCAATAACTCTGCTATTCTTGTGAAAAGCATCATCTGGAAGTATGTATGTGTGTATGTATGTCTGTGTGTGTATGTCTGTGTATGTGTATGTATGTCTGTGTGTGTATGTATGTCTATGTGTGTGAGAGTGTGTGTGTATGTGTATGTATGTCTGTGTGTGTGTGTATGTATGTCTGTGTGTGTATGTATGTCTGTGTGTGTATGTCTGTCTGTGTGTGTGCATGTATGTCTGTGTGTGTATGTCTGTCTGTGTGTGTGCATGTATGTCTGTGTGTGTATGTATGTCTGTGTGTGTATGTCTGTGTGTGTGTATGTATGTCTGTGTGTGTATGTATGTCTATGTGTGTGAGAGTGTGTGTGTATGTGTATGTATGTCTGTGTGTGTGTATGTATGTCTGGGTGTGTATGTATGTCTGTGTGTGTATGTATGTCTGTGTGTGTGCATGTATGTCTGTGTGTGTATGTATGTCTGTGTGTGTATGTATGTCTGTGTGTGTATGTATGTCTGTGTGTGTGAGAGTGTGTGTATGTGTATGTATGTCTGTGTGTGTGTATGTATGTCTGTGTGTGTATGTATGTCTATGTGTGTGAGAGTGTGTGTGTATGTGTATGTATGTCTGTGTGTGTGTATGTATGTCTGGGTGTGTATGTATGTCTGTGTGTGTATGTATGTCTGTGTGTGTGCATGTATGTCTGTGTGTGTATGTATGTCTGTGTGTGTATGTATGTCTGTGTGTGTATGTATGTCTGTGTGTGTGAGAGTGTGTGTGTATGTGTATGTATGTCTGTGTGTGTGTATGTATGTCTGTGTGTGTATGTATGTCTGTGTGTGTATGTCTGTCTGTGTGTGTGCATGTATGTCTGTGTGTGTATGTATGTCTGTGTGTGTATGTATGTCTGTGTGTGTGCATGTATGTCTGTGTGTGTATGTATGTCTGTGTGTGTATGTATGTCTGTGTGTGTGAGAGTGTGTGTGTATGTGTATGTATGTCTGTGTGTGTGTATGTATGTCTGTGTGTGTATGTATGTCTATTAGTGATGTCCCAAACTGTTCGCCCAGGAACGGTTCGCTGCGAACATAGCTTGTTCGCGTTCACGGTTGCGGGCGAACACATGGCGATGTTCAATCCCCCCCCTATGTGTCATCATTGAGGAAACTTTGACCCTGTATGTCACAGCCGTCTGACATATTAGAGCCAATCAACATCAGACACTCCCTCACAGACCCTCCCAGCTACTCGGAAGCCGCCATGTTAGACTCATAACGACCTTGCTTTCTTAATGAGAGGACGTGTTGTGTTTTTGCTCCTGACATTAATAGGAAATACATAGCTAGGCTAGTGTATTTACAGTCCAGAAGGACTCCACTCATCTCTGCTGCAAGGACAGCACCCCAAAAAGCCCTTTTTAGGGCTATATTTCGTGCCTTTTTTTTTTATTATTTTTATTAGCATTTGCCTGGCTTTCAGCTGTGTGTTTAAGGCTCACAGCATATGCTGTGACTACTGCCACCAGGAGGATAGGAAGTGTGTTAGGCGATTGAAAACTAGTTTTTCCAGGACTTTAGAAGCTATCGGAAGTAGTGATATGGGGCGGTAGTTTGCAGGAGAATTGGGGTCGAGGGAGGGTTTTTTGAGGATGGAGGTGACCTTTGCATGTTTGAAGGATGATGGAAATGAACCAGAAGTAAGGGATCGGTTGAATATGTGAGTAAGAGCTGGGGTGAGGGTAGAGGACAGAGAGGGTATTAGATGTGAAGGGATAGGGTCAAGGGGGCATGTAGTGAGGTGTGAGGAAGATATTAGGGAACTCACTTCATTCTCAGTGGTTGGGGGGAAGGTACTGAGAGTGTTGGAGGGGGTGACCGGGGGCGCAGTTGAAAGGTTGCAGTCTTGTGGTGGGATGTTGCTTCTGATGGTAAGTGTTTTGTTGAAAAAGTAATCTGCCAAGTCTTGAGCACTAAAGTCAGATGAGGGGGGTGGTGCAGGTGGATAGAGGAGAGTGTTGAAAGTGGAGAAGAGACGTTTAGGGTTTGAGGAGTGAGAAGATATGAGAGAAGAGAAGTAGTTTTGCTTGACTAAGTGAAGGGCAGAGGAGTAAGAATAAAGAATGAACTTATAGTGTAGGAAATCGTGTTCAGAGCGGGATTTCCTCCAGGCACGTTCAGCAACACGGGAGCATTTTTGTAGAAAGCGTGTTTGCTGAGAGTGCCAGGGCTGGAGCTGACGACGTGGGGTTTTGCGTATTTGTGGAGGAGCAAGGGTGTCGAGTGCAGAGAAAAGAGTATTGTTATAGTGGTTTGTAGCAACGTCAGGGCAGGATACCGTGGAAGTGTGGGGAAGGCGTTTTTGAATAAGGTTAGAAAGTTGGAGAGGATCCACAGGGTGCAGATTTCTACAGTTTATAGCATTATTTTAAATTTAAAAAAAATAAATAAAATAATTTTGCTAGTGTAATCTAATTACATTTTCTATCAGGCCTGTGTCTGTCAGGCTAACTCAGCATTAATATACCTCATTTTTTTTCAGTCTTTTGGTTAATTGGTCTGTGCCAGGCAGCCACCACTCATATCTTCTTCACCTTAATTTAAATATAAAAAAAAAAAGTTTAAATTTTTTTGATAGTGTAATCTAATATAATTTTCTATCAGGCCTGTGTGTTTTGCTGACATACAGAGCCTACTGTGTTTACTTGCTGCCCTCCCTAGTCTATGAGCCACGACTCATATGTGTTTAACCTTTTTTTAATTTCCCCCCCAAAAAAATAATTTAAATCATTTTTCTAGTGTAATCTAATAGTATTTTCTATCAGGCGTGTGTGTATCTGACTTACAGATCCTACTGTTTTTAATAGCTGCCCTTCCAAGGCTATCAGCCACGACTCATATGTATGTGCTTAACCTTTTTCTTTAATTTGCCAAAAAAAGTATTTAAATCATTATGCTAGTGTAATCTATTTTTATTTTCTATCAGGCCTGTGTCTAACTGTCTATCTGACTTACACAGCATACTGTTGTTAATTGCTGCCCTACGTAGCAGCCATCCAGTGCGACCACTCATATGTGCATTGCACTTCTTAACATTATTTTAATATTAAAATCTATAATTTTAAAATATTTTGCTAGTGTAATCTAACTTAATTTTCTATCAGGCCTGTGTTTTTGTCACTTACACAGCATACTGTGTTAAATTGCTGCCCTACCTACCATCCATGACTCATAACTGCCAGCCTGTGTGCCAGGCCCAACTAGCCAATTAGTGGCACCAATCATAATTCTTGTAACAGTATCCCAAAAATTAAAATATATAATTGTTTGGACTGCAAATATTCAGTCTACTAGTGCCATTGAATTGCAGTTTCCTCCCGCCTGCCAGCCTGTGTGCCAGGCACAAACTAGCTAATTAGTGCCACCAATTCTAGTTGTTGTAAAAGTATTGTTAATCTTTAAAATTCCAAATTGATCGCTTGTGATTCATCAGTTTGCTTGTGCCATTGAATTGTACTTTCCTCCTGCCTGCCAGCGTGTTTTCCAGGCCCAACTAGCCATTAGCCAATTAGTGGCACCAATCATAATTCTTGTAACAGTATATAAAAAATTAAAAATCATAATTTTTTGGACTGCAAATATTCAGTCTCCTAGTGCCATTGAATTGCATTTTCCTCCTGCCTGCCAGCCTGTGTGCCAGGCAGACTTTCAAAATATTTACACCAATCATATTTGTTGTCACAGTATTCTTAATAATTAAAAATTAAAATTTTTGGTAATTGTTGTTCTGAATCCTCAGTTTGCTCGTGCCATTGAATTGCACTTTCCTCCTGCCTTGCAGCCTGTGTGCCAGGCCCACCTAGCCAATTATTCCCAGCTATCATATTTCTTTTAACAGTATTGCAAAAATTGTCAATCATCACTGTTTTGACTGTCAGTATTCAGTCTCCCAGTGTCCTTGAATTGCATTTACCTCCTGCCTGCCAGCCTGTGTGCCAGACCGTCTTGCCAACTATTTACACCAATCGTAATTGTTGTCACAGTATTGTTACTAATTAAAATAATAATATTGATCGATGTAATTTGTATCTATAAAATGTATATTACATATTTTGGGTGATGTCATTCGTATCTATAAAATGTATATTGCATCTTTGATTCGATAACATTCGTCTCTATCAAATGTATATTGCATCTATTGATCGATGTAATTTGTATCTATCAAATGTATATTGCATCTATTGAGCTATGTAATTTGTATCTATCAAATGTATATTGCATCTTTTGAGCTATGTACAGTGTATCGATCATATGTATATTGCATCGATTGAGCTATGTAATCTATGTATCTATCTATCAAATCTATCTCGTGGTTGTGCAAATGGACTGTTTGTGGTTGTTTGCGGTGCGTTACACTTGGAGTTTGCTCTGTCACTGTGATGCGGCCGTAACCCTTACACTACCTGATAGATACGACATCATAACTGATGTTTTAAAGCACGTTATTGCAAACAATTTGGGAATGTTAGGTGATTTAGGCCCTTTATGGGTTAAAAGCAGATTCTGCATAAACTATGTAATTTTCAATGGGAGTTTTGCCAGGGATCCCCCTCCAGCATGCCACAGTCCAGGTGTTAGTCCCCTTGAAACAACTTTTCCATCACTATTGTGGCCAGAAAGAGCCCTTGTAGGTTTTAAAGTTCGCCTGCCTATTGAAGTCAATGGCAGTTCGCGAACAATACCGGAAGTTCGAGTCCGCCGTTCGCGAACCGAAATTTTTATGTTCGCGACATCACTAATGTCTATGTGTGTGAGAGTGTGTGTGTATGTGTATGTATGTCTGTGTGTGTGTGTGTGTGTCAGTGTGTTTGTATGTCTCTGTGTGTATGTATGTCTGTGTGTGGGAGTGTGTATGTATGTCTGTGTGTGTATGTATGTATGTGTGTGTGTATGTATGTGAAGGTATGTCTGTTTGTGTGAGTATGTATGTATGTATGTTTATATATGTCTGTGTGTGTGAGTATGTATGTGTATGTATGTCTGTGTGTGGGAGTGAGTGTGTATGTATGTCTGTGTGTGTGAGTATGTATTATGTGTATGTATTTCTGGGTGTGTATGTATGTGTGTGTATGAGTGTGTTTGTATGTGTATGTATGTCTGTGTGTGTGAGTGTGTATGTATGTGTATGTATGTCTGTGTATGAGTGTGTTTGTATGTGTGTGTATGTATGTCTGTGTGTGTGAGTGTGTTTGTATGTGTGTGTATGTATGTGTGTGTGTGTGTGTGTATGTATGTATGTATGTATGTATGTAACTGTATGTCCCTGTGTGTGTGTGTGTGTATGTATGTATGTCTGTGTGTGTGAGTGTCTATGTATGTGTATGTATATATATCTGTGTGTGTTTGTATGTTTGTCTGTGTGTGTATGTATGTCTGTGTGTGTGAGTGTGTATGTCTGTCTGTGTGTGTGCATGTATGTATGTGTATGTATGTCTGTGTGTATGAGGATGTATGTCTGTGTGTGGGAGTGAGTGTGTATGTATGTGTATGTATGCCTGTGTGTGTATGTATGTGTGTGTATGAGTTTGTTTATATGTGTATGTATGTGTATGCATGTATGTGTGTGTGTATGTATGTCTGTGTGTATGAGGATGTATGTCTGTGTGTGGGAGTGAGTGTGTATGTATGTGTATGTATGCCTGTGTGTGTATGTATGTGTGTGTATGAGTTTGTTTATATGTGTATGTATGTGTATGCATGTATGTGTGTGTGTATGTATGTCTGTGTGTGTGAGTGTTTGTGTATGAGTTTGTTTATATGTGTATGTGTATGTATGTATGTGTATGTATGTATGTGTGTGTGTATTGTAACGGTACCAACCGGATACCAAGGGTTAACACCAGGGAACAATGTCCTACATAGGGAATCAGCAGTTCACAACCCAGCCAGTTGTCAGGTTTAAACAGAATGACTTTTATTAAGGCTCATATGCCCAGTATTTATGCAGGTCTGACCCCCCCCAGAAGGGGGGTTGAAAGAATGTTGTACATTAGATGAAGGGAACACACCCTTGACATGATACAATAGATTTACCTTGCTTAAGCTGATAACAATTTAAACACAAGATACATTTGGCTTTTCTTATCACCTAAGCATTTGCTCTCTGAGGGTGATTAAACAATGGACTGTGTATTAATAACATTAATGACAGTGCACAATAGTTGAGGCTAAAGCTGAACACAGTTAACTCTTTCAGTGCTGACAGAAGGGTCTGTCACATCTACATAGCACAATATACAGCCTATAGACAAGCTTTCTTACGTTATAGTCCAGAAGTGGCTAGGTTTGCCACAATGCTCCCCCAGAACCAAGCCGGCATACACAGTCTGATCCCAACGGATCGGCTTGGGGATGTCCGGGGCAACTTTCGGCTCAAGTAAGCTACGGGGTGTTCTCCGCCATCTGCTCCAACTTGGCTCAGTACTGCCCCCACCCCAAACATGGAAGCGTCTCTTCCCAGAGGGACTGGGCTTGGGTAGTCACAGGGTTAACATCAGCGGGATCCATGGGAGCATAGGCAGAAACAAGGGGGGCCAAGTCATTTCCAAGGAGAACATCAGCAGGTAAGTCCTTCTTGACCCCCACATTCACAAGTCTAGCGCCCACTCCCCAATCCAAATGTACCCTGGCAACAGGTAGGCGGAACACAGTGCCCCCTGCTACCCTCACAGCCATAGTGTCTCCAGTGTGCTGTTTCTCAGACACCAAGTTCTCTTGAAGCAAGGTCATGGTAGCACCAGTATCCCGTAGACCACTGACCTCCTTCCCATTCACTTTAACCCGCTGCCGGTTATTCCGGTGGGCAGCTTGCACGGGGTCTGCTTCATGTAGGCTGCCCCAGCATTCTGGCGCCTCTACGTAGCGGGCCGCAGGCTGAGGATTATGTGGGATTCCGCCGGCGGGTCTTCTCCAGGACTGTGCTTGATTTGCTGCGTTTAGGGGACACTCTGGTCTTTTGTGCCCTAGTCGCTTACATCCAAAGCACCGAATAGGTTGTGAGTAGCCCCGCGAATTGAACCGGGCTCTCTGAGGGTAGTTCGTGGCCGGAGGCCGCGTAGTATAGCGGTGCGCCGGGGGCTGGTAACTGGCCGCTGCTGGGGTGACTGGGGGTCTGTACTCCACTCTAGCAGTGGGCAATCGGTATACCGCTCCCCCTGCTCCTCGTACTGCCACGGATCCGCCCGTGTGTACTGTATCCGGCACCAAATGGGGAGCTATCAGGGTTAAAGTAGCTCCCGAATCCCGAAGTCCCTGGACCTCCTTCCATCTTAGTCAGTATTGTAGTAATCCCCCTCTTCCTGAGGTTACTGGCTTGTGTAGTTGCTCTTCTGGGCGATAAGGTTCATTCCGTCGCTTGCCACCAATTGTAACGGTACCAACCGGATACCAAGGGTTAACACCAGGGAACAATGTCCTACATAGGGAATCAGCAGTTCACAACCCAGCCAGTTGTCAGGTTTAAACAGAATGACTTTTATTAAGGCTCATATGCCCAGTATTTATGCAGGTCTGACCCCCCCCAGAAGGGGGGTTGAAAGAATGTTGTACATTAGATGAAGGGAACACACCCTTGACATGATACAATAGATTTACCTTGCTTAAGCTGATAACAATTTAAACACAAGATACATTTGGCTTTTCTTATCACCTAAGCATTTGCTCTCTGAGGGTGATTAAACAATGGACTGTGTATTAATAACATTAATGACAGTGCACAATAGTTGAGGCTAAAGCTGAACACAGTTAACTCTTTCAGTGCTGACAGAAGGGTCTGTCACATCTACATAGCACAATATACAGCCTATAGACAAGCTTTCTTACGTTATAGTCCAGAAGTGGCTAGGTTTGCCACATGTATGTATGTCTGTGTGTGCATGTATGTATGTATATATGTAGGTCTGACTGAATTACCGCACTGAGCTGTTTGCACGGCAGGAGCCCTATGTCATTCCCACCGGCGTGAATTATCAGAGCATGAGGTTTCTCCCACTGGTGCATAGCCCCCTACAGGCTACAGCAACCCAGGCAGACCAGACCAAGCCAACCCCCTGCGGCCCAACTATCTAACGGTAACCCTAGAGGAAGGAAAATCCCAACTGGCGTCCATCTGGTCTTGCGATCGCTCTCAGCTCTGCCCAATGGATTTAGGAGTGATCTGTGATCCACACTCTCAACGGACCCTCTCTTGGGCCTGCAAAGAAACAACAATTAACAAGGGAACATCACTAGGCAAACAAAACACTTATTCAGTCAATGGCCTAATGTACAACAGGTATCTTTGTGACCTCCACTGCCCCAATGATCTAATATGGTCAGCAGACCAACCCAACCCAGCGGCGGTGTTAGCTGCTCCAACCCTGAATGAATGAGGAGTGATAACCCTAGGGTCAAGGCCTACTCTAGCAGCTGCCCAGTTCAAGACTTTCAAAACTTAAATCTAGTCAACGGGGAACCATCCGCGTGAGCTAGAAATTGTAAGGGACCCTCCGGAGGCGCGTCCATGTAGGTCCTAATGGGCAATAGGCGGAGCCCGTGTGGGCAGGTAAAGAGATCCAAGAACCTCTGCCGTCCTGGACGGTCTTTGATCTAGGCAGGAAAGCGAGTACAGCTGACTCATCGCTGCGTACATGAGAGGCCAACAGGCCACCAGGCTTGTTCCTCGAAGGGGGGACTAATTCACCCACCCTGAGTGCCCTGTGAAAAGCTAGCCAGCTGTGAACAGGGTAGCCTCATAATTAGAAGAACACACGTCAGGCGAGGCTCAACAAAGGCTCGCCAGTCGTTCAATAGTGACGGGTTCCCTAATGTCCCTTGTTCTGGGTACCATACACCCCCAACCCCTCAATATCTGTCTCACCGCAAAGGTCTTAGAAGAGTCGATAAGACCGTATAGTTTTGCATCGCGGCGTGGACACGGCGCGACTCCTACTAGGCCTCAATTTGCCAAAAACAGTAGGGCCTTGCGTCCGATCCTCACTGACTGATTCTTATGTTTGTTATGGGCTATTCTGCCCTCCACTGTCTATGTGTATGTGTGTATATCTCTGGGTGTGTATGTATGTCTGTGTATGTAGGTGGTTACATAATTGTGTGTGTGTATGTGCGTGTATATTTATGTATGTGTATGAATGGCTGTGTGTATTTATGTATGTGTGCGTGTATATGTGTGCATGTATACATGTGTATGTATATATGTGTGTGTGTGTGTATGTATGTGCGTGTGTATCTATATATGCGTATGTACTGTATGTATGTGTGTATATATGTGTATGTGCATATATATGTATGTGTATGTATGTGTGTGTATGTTTGTATGTATGTATGTGTGTATATGTGTGTATGTAAATCAAAAAAGAAAGGGGTGCCTCATAGTGAACTATACGTCTTTTGCCTGATGAAAAGACTGTGCTTATGGTCGAGAAACACGTTGCAAGCAAAATTAACCTTGCTTTTAAGCTCTATCACGGAGGAGTCTGCCTTTTACTTCTACAGAAGCACATATATATGCAATCATTTTACAAGTGACTTTTTCAAGCACATTATCCATATGGGCTTGTGTGATTTACACTGGTGCATCCCTGGCCGGACGCTGAGGGACCGGAGAGTGCATCCGCCTAGACGCAGGAGAAATCCCTTAGCCACCCCTGATACGGGACAAGTATCCAGTGAGCTGACTACTGCGATTGTCATCCTGCCTATTTGTACTTTCACAAGTGCCATCTCAATTGTGAGTTTTATTCTTTATCAATTCCTAGTACATTCGTTTATATAGTTCACTATGAGGTGCCCCTTTCTTTTTTGATTTAGATCAATATGGGGAACCGAGATCGTTCTCCACAAGTGGAGCTGCCTTGTACCGTCCGGAAATTGGATTTCCAAAACCATAGGTTATTACAGTGGAACTTTCTTATGTATGGACTATATCCATCTAAAACTCAAATACATTGATTGTATTGTTTATCACAATTAACAGTTGCATTTTTTGGTCTTTTAGACATTGTTGAAATATTTACAAGCTTATATACAGATCTGAAACACATTTTATACAGAGTTGCAATACTGTTAAGGATTTCTACAAGTAATTCATTCATTTATTTGCTCAAGTGCCTCACAGGCATTAGTTTTTTTCCCTTTTTTTTCCCTTCACCAGCATAAGAGCGCCCCAGCCAATAGAATTACAGTAGCTCTTATTCTATTGGCCTTCAAATTCAAATCAGCCAATCGGAATTCAAGAGACGCAATTTTTAATCGCGTACCTTGAATTCCTATTCAGTGTACGGCGGAGATCGTATGAAGAGGATCCTCCACGCTCCATGGCTCCGGTATTCAGTTCCAGCATCGCCGATCTTCAGTTCCAGCATCACCGGTCTTCAGTTCCAGAGAGGATGGTCTTCAGCTCCGCGGTCATCGGTCTTCAACTCCTCCGCTCCGCACCGGCTGGTTCCTGGAAGAAGAAGAGGTCGCCGCCTGGAAGAAGACTTCTCCGCCTGGAACAGGACCTTCTCTGCCGGTCTTCAGGACAGGTAAGGACCACTTGTGGGTTAGACTTAGGTTTTTTAAGGGGGGATCGGGTGGGTTTTAGAGTAGGGGTGTGTGGGTGGTGGGTTGTAATAGGGGGGGGTGTTCTTTTTTTTTTACAGGTAAAAGAGCTGATTACTTTGGGGCAATGCCCCACAAAAGGCCCTTTTAAGGGCTGGTAATAGAGCTGATTACTTTTGTAATTTAGTTTAGGGTAGGGAAATTTTATTATTTTCGGGGGCTTTGTTATTTTATTAGGGGGCTTAGATTAGGTGTAATTAGCTTAAAATTCTTGTAATCTTTTTTTATTTTTTGTAATTTAGTGTTTGTTTTTGTAATATAGTTTAGTGTATTTAATTATATTTTAGTTTAGATAATTGTAGTTTATTTAATTAATATATTGATAGTGTAGGTGTATTTGTAACTTAGGTTAGGATTTATTTTACAGGTAATTTTGTAATTATTTTAACTAGGTAGCTATTAAATAGTTATTGAACCACCCATCCCCCTCAACCTTTTAGTCACATAAGGATAATAGACAATATTATTTTATGAATTGACATTTTTACGGCAATATGGTCAGCCGCACACAATATTGAAGAGACACTATTTTTCATTTTTCATTAATTATTTTTATTATTCATTTAGATTATATTCTTCAAGGATCTATCCAGGGAATATCACGTCACATTAAGAATTAGCGCATTTGCACCAAGTTAGATTAGATTAATTTGCAAGTTAAACACATAGTTGAAACAGTGAGTTTTTATACTTAACTTATATCACAATAATAATTTTTTTCTCACAGTGAATTACCTTTCTCACAGTGGAACAATTTGTACATGTTTTAAGTTGTTTGCACATGTTTATTTTGTTGATTTTGTATTAGCTGTTTGCACATGGTTATTTTGTATTAGTCACTCAGTAATCACCTTGTATCACGGCGATTTAAATAATAGCCACTCGCTGAAAATATCAGATAATATTTCTGACACTTTAGTAGAGCTGTTCAACCAATATTTTTTAAACAAGGTACCTTGTTCTAGATATTTTTCAGCATCTTCAATAACTCTAATCCTAAAAAAGAATAAAAACCCAGAAGATATTTCCTCATACAGGCCAATTTCGCTATTAAATAGTGATTATAAGATTTTAATGCATATTGTTGCCATAAGGTTAAAGTCACTTATGAACCCACTTATACATAAAGATCAAGTGGGTTTCATGCCAGATAGAAACCCCACTTATAATCTTTGTAGGTTACAACTAATTCTTAATAATACACATATTCAACGATGTAATAGAAAGCGTAAAAGCAGATCTTATACTGACTCAGCTATTATTTCTATAGATGTACAGAAGGCCTTCGATTCCATAACTTGGGATCATCTGTTTACGACATTAAGTAAGTTTGGAATCGAAAGACCTTTCTTGCATTCAATTCGGCAAATATATAAGAAGTCTTCTGCCTCTGTTATTATAAATGATGTTCCCTCAGAATCTTTTTCTCTACAAAGGGGCTCTAGACAGGGGTGCCCTCTCTCCCCTTACCTTTTTAATTTATCACTTGAACCTTTAGCGATTTTGCTTAGAAAAGAACTAGATGGGATCAAATTAGGCAAGAAAAAAATAATTAAATTTCTTTATGCAGATGATTTATTAGTGTTACTTTCGGATACTAAGAAAAATATTCCCCTATTATCACAGATCTTACAGGATTTTGGTAGTTTTTCGGGTTATAAGACAAATACGCAGAAAACCGAAATCTTTTGGTTAAATAAAAGTAAAGACTCCTTAAAGTCTATACCATTTAAAGAAGCTAAAGATTCGTTTACCTATCTTTGAATCAAATTTTCTATAAACTGGGAAGAGTGGTATGATCTGAACTACCCCCCCCCCCCCCCCCGTTTTTTTAAAAATAAAGCATGATTTAGAAAAATGGGCAAAATTTAAATTATCCCTTACGGGTAAAATTAATTTAATAAAAATGCTGCTATTCCCGAAGCTTCTATATCTCATGCAAAATGTCCCTATCTTTATCAAGAGAAAAGATTTAAAAGAATATAATCAAATGGTGACTACATTTTTATGGGGAAGGAAAAGAAGCGCTATTTCTTTTAAAAAACTATGCTTGGACAGGACGAACGGAGGACTTGCAATGCCAGACATTGAGATATATAACTTAACCTGTATTGGTAAAATAGCACTAAACTGGATAACAAGAGCTAATTATTATTCATCAACAGAAATAGAGGAAACACTTTGCTTCCCTTATTCTCCTATAGCCCTACTACATTGTCATCCGGATAAATCTCCCCTAAAAATAAAACAAATTAAAACAATATATAACGTAATAGTAGCTTGGAATAAAATAATTAAACTCTTGGATATTGGTTTTTCATTTTCAATTTATCTACCGTTGGTGGGTAACCCCTATTTTATACCTGCACTGAATTCTAAAATTTATAAGGAGTGGTCATTGAAAGGGCTTAAAAATGTATACCAGTTCTTGGACCAAACTACAAGAAATTGTAAAAGTTTTGAAACATTAAAATTGGAATTTGGCTTAATAAATAAGGAATTCTTTGCTTATTTGCAAGTACGACATTACTTGCAACAATTAAGACCAAATAACCGGAGAGAAGGAACACTGGATATCCTAAAACCGATGCTAAACTTTTTTAATTCAGGGAAATATGCGATTTCTTTATTTTACAAGTCAGTTATATCTCTATTGGGTATAAGAAACTTACACCTCTTAGCAAATAGTTGGCAAATTTATCCAGAAAGAATTAAGGAAAGCTTTAAGGCATTAGATCTAGCAACAATATCCACTTTGTGGAGAGAAACTCATACAAAATTGATTAATAAAGCCTACATTACCCTGGATGTAAAGGCCAGATGGTCAGTATTAGGAATATCCTGTCCCAAATGTAAGAAGCGAAGTGCAAACCTACAACATTATTTTTGGAACTGTACCAAGATCAAAAGATTTTGGTTAAAGGTTAATGTTTGGTTTAATAGAATTAATTTGACTAATATACAGATATCAGAAGATATTATTTTCTTCTTTGCTAAGGAAGGACATCCTTTTGAGAATATACGTCAGTTAAATAGTATAATTATAACAAGCAGATTACTGATATTAAAATATTGGAAGTCGAAGAAAGCCCCTAGTTTAAGAGAACTTAAACAAAAATTATACAATCAAATTATTTTGGAACAGTTGGATAGTGTGGTTAGATCGGAAGTTCTTATAAATAGATTCTTTAAAAAATGGAAAAATATAATTTTAGATCTACCAGAAGAATGCCAGAGTCAACTGAATGCACCTTTCCGGGGGACTATTTTTCTTGAAACAGCAATTGTAAATAAGGAATTTCCCAGATAAAGAAATAATAAGATTAGAGTTTTGAGGAGGGAGGGGGTACTATTCTGTACTATACTATATTCCACTTTAGGTATATGTATCAATATATTTATTCCCTTTTCTTCCTTTTTTTTTTTGTCTGTTTTAGTTTGGTGTAAAAATGTTAATAAAACAGTCAACGGTATAAGAATACAACAAGAAGAATCTGTGTGAACTAAGTTTAGTTTCTGAATATATTGTTAAAAGAATGAATTAAATGTATTATTTTTTTGGAGCAATTCAATTTTGTTAATGGAGCAAAAACATTTTTTTCTCTGAATTTATTGTATTTTATTTTGTACATCGATCTCCTGTGCTGCAATGCTATTATACTGTTGAAATATAAATAAATAATAAAAAGAACATTATGTGTGTTCCTGCCTTTGTCTCTAGTGTAATATTACCTGTGTATTAGACAGCTGACTGGTTAGAACATTATGTGTGTTCCTGCCTTTGTCTCTAGTGTAATATTACCTATGTCTTTTCTCTCTCATGTGTGAATGCTTTTTTACATATTTTAAGCACAATATGTGTGTTCCTATCTTTCTCTCTAGTGTAATATTACCTGTGTATTAGACAGCTGACTGGTTAGAACATTATGTGTGGTCCAGCCTTTTCTCTAGTGTAATATTACCTGTGTATTAGACGGCTGACTGGTTAGAACATTATGTGTGTTCTTGTCTTTCTCTCTAGTGTAATATTACCTGTGTATTAGACAGTTGACTGGTTAGAACATTATGTGTGTTCCTTTCTTTCTCTCTAGTGTAATATTACCTGTGTATTAGACAGCTGACTGGTTAGAACATTATGTGTGTTCCAGCATTTTTCTCTAGTGTAATATTACCTGTGTATTAGACGGCTGACTGGTTAGAACATTATGTGTGTTCTTGTCTTTCTCTCTAGTGTAATATTACCTGTGTATTAGACGGCTGACTGGTTAGAACATTATGTGTGTTCCTGTCTTTCTCTCTAGTGTAATATTACCTGTGTATTAGAGAGCTGACTGGTTAGAACATTATGTGTGTTCCTGCCTTTGTCTCTAGTGTAATATTACCTGTGTATTAGACGGCTGACTTGTTAGAACATTATGTGTGTTCCTGCCTTTGTCTCTAGTGTAATATTACCTGTGTATTAAATGGCTGACTGGTTAGAACATTATGTGTGTTCCTGCCTTTGTCTCTAGTGTAATATTACCTGTGTATTAGATGGCTTACTGGTTAGAACATTATGTGTGTTCTTGTCTTTCCCTCTAGTGTAATATTACCTGTGTATTAGACAGCTGACTGGTTAGAACATTATGTGTGTTCCTGCCTTTCTCTCTAGTGTAATATTACCTGTGTATTAGACAGCTGACTGGTTAGAACATTATGTGTGTTCCTGCCTTTGTCTCTAGTGTAATATTACCTGTGTATTAGACAGCTGACTGGTTAGAACATTATGTGTGTTCTTGTCTTTCCCTCTAGTGTAATATTACCCGTGTATTAGACAGCTGACTGGTTAGAACATTATGTGTGTTCCTATCTTTCTCTCTAGTGTAATATTACCTGTGTATTAGACAGCTGACTAGTTAGAACATTATGTGTGTTCCTATCTTTCCCTCTAGTGTAATATTACCTGTGTATTAGACGGCTGACTGGTTAGAACATTATGTGTGTTCCTATCTTTCTCTCTAGTGTAATATTACCTGTGTATTAGACAGCTGACTGGTTAGAACATTATGTGTGTTCCTATCTTTCCCTCTAGTGTAATATTACCTGTGTATTAGACGGCTGACTGTTTAGAACATTATGTGTGTTCCTATCTTTCTCTCTAGTGTAATATTACCTGTGTATTAGACAGCTGACTGGTTAGAACATTATGTGTGTTCCTGCCTTTCTCTCTAGTGTAATATTACCTGTGTATTAGACAGCTGACTGGTTAGAACATTATGTGTGTTCCTGCCTTTGTCTCTAGTGTAATATTACCTGTGTATTAGACAGCTGACTGGTTAGAACATTATGTGTGTTCTTGTCTTTCCCTCTAGTGTAATATTACCTGTGTATTAGACAGCTGACTGGTTAGAACATTATGTGTGTTCCTATCTTTCTCTCTAGTGTAATATTACCTGTGTATTAGACAGCTGACTAGTTAGAACATTATGTGTGTTCCTATCTTTCCCTCTAGTGTAATATTACCTGTGTATTAGACGGCTGACTGTTTAGAACATTATGTGTGTTCCTATCTTTCTCTCTAGTGTAATATTACCTGTGTATTAGACAGCTGACTGGTTAGAACATTATGTGTGTTCCTATCTTTCCCTCTAGTGTAATATTACCTGTGTATTAGACGGCTGACTGGTTAGAACATTATGTGTGTTCCTATCTTTCTCTCTAGTGTAATATTACCTGTGTATTAGACAGCTGACTGGTTAGAACATTATGTGTGTTCCTATCTTTCCCTCTAGTGTAATATTACCTGTGTATTAGACAGCTGACTGGTTAGAACATTATGTGTGTTCCTATCTTTCTCTCTAGTGTAATATTACCTGTGTATTAGACAGCTGACTGGTTAGAACATTATGTGTGTTCCTATCTTTCTCTCTAGTGTAATATTACCTGTGTATTAGACAGCTGACTGGTTAGAACATTATGTGTGTTCCTATCTTTCTCTCTAGTGTAATATTACCTGTGTATTAGACAGCTGACTGGTTAGAACATTATGTGTGTTCCTGCCTTTCTCTCTAGTGTAATATTACCTGTGTATTAGACAGCTGACTGGTTAGAACATTATGTGTGTTCCTATCTTTCCCTCTAGTGTAATATTACCTGTGTATTAGACAGCTGACTGGTTAGAACATTATGTGTGTTCCTATCTTTCCCTCTAGTGTAATATTACCTGTGTATTAGATGGCTGACTGGTTAGAACATTATGTGTGTTCCTGCCTTTCTCTCTAGTGTAATATTACCTGTGTATTAGATGGCTGACTGGTTAGAACACTATGTGTGTTCCTGCCTTTCTCTCTAGTGTAATATTACCTGTGTATTAGACAGCTGACTGGTTAGAACATTATGTGTGTTCCTGCCTTTCTCTCTAGTGTAATATTACCTGTGTATTAGACAGCTGACTAGTTAGAACATTATGTGTGGTCCAGCCTTTTCTCTAGTGTAATATTACCTGTGTATTAGACGGCTGACTGGTTAGAACATTATGTGTGTTCTTGTCTTTCTCTCTAGTGTAATATTACCTGTGTATTAGACAGTTGACTGGTTAGAACATTATGTGTGTTCCTTTCTTTCTCTCTAGTGTAATATTACCTGTGTATTAGACAGCTGACTGGTTAGAACATTATGTGTGTTCCTGCCTTTCTCTCTAGTGTGATATTACCTGTGTATTAGACAGCTGACTGGTTAGAACATTATGTGTGTTCCAGCCTTTTTCTCTAGTGTAATATTACCTGTGTATTAGACGGCTGACTGGTTAGAACATTATGTGTGTTCTTGTCTTTCTCTCTAGTGTAATATTACCTGTGTATTAGACAGTTGACTGGTTAGAACATTATGTGTGTTCCTTTCTTTCTCTCTAGTGTAATATTACCTGTGTATTAGACGGCTGACTGGTTAGAACATTATGTGTGTTCCTGTCTTTCCCTCTAGTGTAATATTACCTGTGTATTAGAGAGCTGACTGGTTAGAACATTATGTGTTCCTGCCTTTGTCTCTAGTGTAATATTACCTGTGTATTAGACGGCTGACTTGTTAGAACATTATGTGTGTTCCTGCCTTTGTCTCTAGTGTAATATTACCTGTGTATTAGACGGCTGACTGGTTAGAACATTATGTGTGTTCTTGTCTTTCCCTCTAGTGTAATATTACCTGTGTATTAGACAGCTGACTGGTTAGAACATTATGTGTGTTCCTGCCTTTCTCTCTAGTGTAATATTACCTGTTTATTAGACAGCTGACTGGTTAGAACATTATGTGTGTTCCTATCTTTCTCTCTAGTGTAATATTACCTGTGTATTAGACAGCTGACTGGTTAGAACATTATGTGTGTTCCTATCTTTCCCTCTAGTGTAATATTACCTGTGTATTAGACGGCTGACTGGTTAGAACATTATGTGTGTTCCTATCTTTCTCTCTAGTGTAATATTACCTGTGTATTAGACAGCTGACTGGTTAGAACATTATGTGTGTTCCTATCTTTCCCTCTAGTGTAATATTACCTGTGTATTAGACAGCTGACTGGTTAGAACATTATGTGTGTTCCTATCTTTCTCTCTAGTGTAATATTACCTGTGTATTAGACAGCTGACTGGTTAGAACATTATGTGTGTTCCTGCCTTTCTCTCTAGTGTAATATTACCTGTGTATTAGACAGCTGACTGGTTAGAACATTATGTGTGTTCCTATCTTTCTCTCTAGTGTAATATTACCTGTGTATTAGACAGCTGACTGGTTAGAACATTATGTGTTCCTGCCTTTGTCTCTAGTGTAATATTACCTGTGTATTAGACGGCTGACTGGTTAGAACATTATGTGTGGTCCAGCCTTTTCTCTAGTGTAATATTACCTGTGTATTAGACGGCTGACTGGTTAGAACATTATGTGTGTTCTTGTCTTTCTCTCTAGTGTAATATTACCTGTGTATTAGACAGTTGACTGGTTAGAACATTATGTGTGTTCCTTTCTTTCTCTCTAGTGTAATATTACCTGTGTATTAGACAGCTGACTGGTTAGAACATTATGTGTGTTCCTGCCTTTCTCTCTAGTGTGATATTACCTGTGTATTAGACAGCTGACTGGTTAGAACATTATGTGTGTTCCAGCCTTTTTCTCTAGTGTAATATTACCTGTGTATTAGACGGCTGACTGGTTAGAACATTATGTGTGTTCTTGTCTTTCTCTCTAGTGTAATATTACCTGTGTATTAGACAGCTGACTGGTTAGAACATTATGTGTGTTCCTATCTTTCTCTCTAGTGTAATATTACCTGTGTATTAGACGGCTGACTGGTTAGAACATTATGTGTGTTCCTGTCTTTCCCTCTAGTGTAATATTACCTGTGTATTAGAGAGCTGACTGGTTAGAACATTATGTGTTCCTGCCTTTGTCTCTAGTGTAATATTACCTGTGTATTAGACGGCTGACTTGTTAGAACATTATGTGTGTTCCTGCCTTTGTCTCTAGTGTAATATTACCTGTGTATTAGACGGCTGACTGGTTAGAACATTATGTGTGTTCTTGTCTTTCCCTCTAGTGTAATATTACCTGTGTATTAGACAGCTGACTGGTTAGAACATTATGTGTGTTCCTGCCTTTCTCTCTAGTGTAATATTACCTGTTTATTAGACAGCTGACTGGTTAGAACATTATGTGTGTTCCTATCTTTCTCTCTAGTGTAATATTACCTGTGTATTAGACAGCTGACTGGTTAGAACATTATGTGTGTTCCTATCTTTCCCTCTAGTGTAATATTACCTGTGTATTAGACGGCTGACTGGTTAGAACATTATGTGTGTTCCTATCTTTCTCTCTAGTGTAATATTACCTGTGTATTAGACAGCTGACTGGTTAGAACATTATGTGTGTTCCTATCTTTCCCTCTAGTGTAATATTACCTGTGTATTAGACAGCTGACTGGTTAGAACATTATGTGTGTTCCTATCTTTCTCTCTAGTGTAATATTACCTGTGTATTAGACAGCTGACTGGTTAGAACATTATGTGTGTTCCTGCCTTTCTCTCTAGTGTAATATTACCTGTGTATTAGACAGCTGACTGGTTAGAACATTATGTGTGTTCCTATCTTTCTCTCTAGTGTAATATTACCTGTGTATTAGACAGCTGACTGGTTAGAACATTATGTGTGTTCCTATCTTTCTCTCTAGTGTAATATTACCTGTGTATTAGACAGCTGACTGGTTAGAACATTATGTGTGTTCCTGCCTTTCTCTCTAGTGTAATATTACCTGTGTCTTTTCTCTCTCATGTGTGAATGCTTTTTTACATATTTTAAGCACAATATAGACATCTGCATGTAAATACCCCAGGGGTCCGCATATTCTGCGTTAGTTTTGTTATAATTCAGGATGTATAGACATCATCTGACAATACATTAAAGCATTGATTTTAATTTCAGGTAGAAGTTTACTGTTTACTGACAAAGCAGCGTAGAATTTACAATACGTTACCTAACAGATAACCTTTGAGGATCAAAGAAAGCAATTGGTTCTATTACTTGCATTAGATTGAAGCCTTCACAATAAAGTAAGAAATGTATTTGTGAAGCATCTGAGTGACACACTTTACTCATAACATTTTGTATTATATTGCTGTATCTGGGCACTTTATTCTAAGCACTACAAAAGTGGATGACATGTCTGGTAAAGGCAGAATCTGTTCTACATCCAGCAAATGCATCTTCAAATAATGCTTTCAAACTGGAAATTATTTTTCAAAATAGCATTTGTACATTTTTGAGAATAAGGCATCGAGCTGTCACATGTTATGGGAACAGCTTCTTTATAAAGTGATCATATTAAAAGTAATTGTTTAAAGTATTAATAAAATATATAAAAATGTACAAAGTAGATACTAAAACAAAAAGCTTCAAAGTCCAGCATTGAATTTAACTCCAATGAATGTATGTTATATATAGATTAGATCAATTGTAATTATGTCAAATGTTGCTGGCAATAAAGATAATTTGATAAACTATGTTATTTTGTATAACA
>NC_069506.1:1507874-1510374 GCF_027579735.1 Bombina bombina | reverse complement strand
CGTGGACCTGAATGCGCTCTCCATATTTATTTAAAAAAATTGTCAAAAAGCCACGCACCAAGTACAGGGCGATGAGCAGCGGACTGTTGTTAACTAACAGTCATCAATCTTGCTGCTATTCGGCTTTTTCCCAGCTTTATTTATACCTTGTCACTAAACACCGCCACTATACTAAAATGTTTAACCCCTATCCCGCCGCTCCCGGACCTCACCGCAACTAAATAAAGTTATTAACCCCTTTCCCGCTGCTCCCGGAGCGCACCGCAACTCTAATAAACTTATTAACCCCTATTCCGCCGCTCCCCGACACAGCCACAACTAAATAAATGTATTAACCCCTATCCCTCCGCTCCCAGAGCCCACCGCAACTCTAATAAAGTTATTAACCCCTATCCCTCCGCTCCCGTAGCCCACCGCAACTAAAGAAATTTATTAACCCCTAAACCCCTGGCCTCCCACATCACTACCACTTACTAAACATATTAACCCCTAAACCACCAGCCCTCCCACATTGTCATAAACTAAATTAACCTATTAACCCCTAAACCCACTAACTGTACATTAAAATTACAACATCCCTATCTTATAATAAATTAAAACTTACCTTTAGAATTACATTAAACTATATTAAACTATTAATTAACCTACCCTAACTATTATACTAAAATTACATTAAACTATATTAAACTATTAATTAACCTACCCTAACTATTATACTAAAATTACATTAAACTATATTAAACTATTAATTAACCTTCCCTAACTATTATACTAAAATTACATTAAACTATATTAAACTATTAATTAATCTACCCTATTATATTAAAATTACATTAAACTACAAATTAAATTAAATATATTATATAGTTAAAAACCTAACCCTACTCAAATTATTTAAAACTACAATAAATAAAATTCCAAAGTTACAAAAAACTAAGTTACACAAAAGAACAAACACTAAGTTACAAAAAACCCCCCACTAAGTTACACAAAATAAAAAAGAAATTATCAAATATTTAAACTAATTGCACCTAATCTAAGAGCCCTATGAAAATAAAAAAGCCCCCCTAAAATTAAAAAAACCCTAGCCTGCAATAAACTACCTTAAAAGGGCCTTTTACGGGGCATTGTCCCAAAGAAATCAGCTCTTTTACCTGTAAAAAATAATACAAACAACCCCCCAACAGTAAAACCCACCACCCACACAACCAACCCCTCAAATAAAAACCTAACCTAAAAAACCTAAGCTCCCCATTTCCCTGAACAGGGCATTTGGATGGGAATTGCCCTTAAAATGGCAATTAGCTCTTTTTCAGCCCAAACCCCTAACCTAAAATTAAAACCCACCCAATAAACTCTTAACCCCTTAAGGACCAGCGATGTACCCTGTATGTCACTGGCCTTTTTTTGGGTCTGATTGTTTTATAGCACGGTCTTGCCACCAGCGTTGAGACTGCTCTATTCCACAAAGCCTGCTGGAGGGAGTGCATTAATAGCATGTTAATAGCATGTTCTTGCTAGACTTGTGCTATTATGTCCTGAAAAAACCCTTAACGACCAGTGACATACAGGATACATTGTGGTCATTAAGGGGTTAAAAAAAACTAACACTAACCCCCGAAGATCCACTTACAGTTTTTGAACACCCGACATCCATCCTCAACGAAGCGGCAGAAGTCCTCATCAAAGCGGCAGAAGTCTTCATCCAAGCCGCAGAAGTCTTCATCCAGACGGCATCTTCTATCTTCATCCATCCGGCGCGGAGCAGCTCCATCTTCAAGACATTCGGCACAGAGCATCGTCTTCAACCGACGGCTTCTTCCGAATTAAGTTTCCCTTTAAATGACGTCATCCAACATGTTGTCCCTTAGATTCCAGTTGGCTGATAGATTTCCATCAGCCAATTGGAATTAAGGTTAAAAAAATCCTATTGGCTGTTGCAATCAGCCAATAGGATTGAGCTTTCATCCTATTGGCTGATCCAACCATACATATTATACACACACATTACACACATATTACACACACACATTACACACATGTTACACACACACATTACACACATATTACACACATGACACACAGATATTATACACACACATTATACACACATTACACACACATATTACACACACGACACACACACACATTACACACATATTACACATATTATACACACACATTACACACATATTACACACACAACACACACACATTACACACATATTATACACACACATTACACACATATTACACACACGACACACACACATTACACACATATTACACACACACATTACACATATATTACACACACGAAACACACATATTACACACACAACACACACATTACACACATGAAACAAACTCATTACACACATATTACACACACACACATTACACACATATTACACACACACATTACAAACATGAAACACACACAACCCATACACATTACAGACATGATACACATACATTACACACATATAACACACACAAC